>NC_068366.1:320534-458034 GCF_020536995.1 Dreissena polymorpha
ATTACGGAGCCGTTAATTACAATGATACTGAACTAGATAATGAGCAGATGGTCGTTGAACGTTATAATAAAAATTAGATTGTTTTTTATTAGTAATAAATCGGCAAATTTCGCTTTTATTCTATATATAAAGTCCAGATATCGGATAATAAGTGTCTACTGTAGAGCGAATACTGTCAGAACCCCCCCGAACTCTTGATCTCGCGTTATCTCGGCAGTCTCGTTACGCGTGATTTAACAATGTCGAAATCGGATACACAAGGGTTTTCCAGATACGGATTACTAAATTCATGCTCGACACAGCGGCCGGATCTGGAATGATTGAATCCATTTGATCTGGTTTGCCTTTGATAGTGCGGATTAGAGAATCTTAAACATCCCTCACTCGATCGGGTGAGAGAATTTACTGGGCTTTCGTTAAGTTTTGAATAGTTTTGAAAAAAGGTCGTTGGAACATCGTGGGCTCGACTTTTGAGAAGTTCACATGTTTGTGTCTACGTACGACAATACCCCGTGCAGTTGTGTTCACCTGGTAAATGGTCATTTAACAAGGTGGTGTGCATTATACATTGAGTACAACGCTATATTCTGACTGCTAAACGTTGCGAGAAATTCATTGGTGATCTTTCCTCAATCGGCCATATTTTGGCCGGGCGAGCTTGTTGTGGTTTGTTGCTGTAGGGCTCTGTTACTACTATGTTGAAGACAAGGGGCTTTGTCCGACATAGCGAATAGCGCGTATGAGGGGCATTTGATGGCACTGATTTTTGAGTAGAGCAAAGATATAAGCCAAGTGATTTAGTACGTTGTTATTTGTGTATTTATTCTATGTATGTGATATGTTGCTTTGTTAATTTGCGTGCGTATGTGAGCGTGCGTCATGTAATTGCGGATTGGCGCCAGTAAAGTGAAAGTGAAAGCATCAGGCACGTGAAAGCAAAAGGAAAGTAGAAGTGGATGTGGAAAGTAGTTCGAAGCGGATTTCGTATTGTGTTTTGAGTGATTTGTTATTGAGCGGTGATGATTAGCGCAAGAGATAGATGAATGTATGTTGTGTGCACTGTAATGTAGCGTCGCTGCACTTGCGAAGAGACTGAGAGTTGCGTATGCGGACTATGTTGTGGGCATGCGCGTATGTCTGGTTAATTATGGTAATTTTCACATTTTGCAGGGGATTCCGGAAATAGTTATGGTAATTTTCACATTTTGCCGGGGATTCCGGAAATAGTCGCTGCATCACGATTGGCTGATTTATGGTGAAAACACACTAAGATATTTGTTTCACGTGGTGATTGTCGAAAGTAGTGCCTATTTGTAAAGAGTTCTCTGTCTCTTTTGGATGAAAAGCCATTTCGCGATTGCGCCCATTCCTTTAGTGGTTATCTGTTTCCTAAGTGTGTCTGCAACATGTATTTCATTGGCAGCGACGTTGACAGACGAGAGTTTGTGGTGCATTTATTGAAGTGAAGGTTTATCGCTCGCTTGCCTTTGGGCGAATGGGATTTTCTTAGAAGCTGCGTGATATACGTTTTTGATTGCATCTTTTGGAATAAGATCGATTGATCTTTAAAACTGATACTAGCCTTGCACACTCTGATGCAAAGAAAAGGCAGGACCATAAACGTCGGCCGTTCCATATTTGGGAATTAGATGCAGTGTCAACTAAGTAATCTACTCTTGACCAGTCAGGCAACCCCAAATCGTATACTGACCGAAGCCGCATACAGTTTGAGGCTGCCTGGCTGGTCACTATTGGGTTTTCTCATTTACCCAGAGTGTACTGAACATTTTGTCCTGGGTATCAATCAGTGTATAATCAACGATTTTAATAGCAATCAATGTCGGTTGCTCTTTTAAAGTGATAGTATGGGCATCTAACAGTGTATAGGTGTCTATCGCAACCGTTGTTTATTTTTGGTGTTTTCACTTCATACACATGTATATTTGTTAATGCAGCATCAACATACTAAAACAACATCCCGGAAAGTGAAAATAATGCATTTTAATATCAACCGTACTTTGTGAACCTCAATTAAGTTTTAGTGCAGATTCGTTCATACGACACAAAGACACTCTTTTGTTTTACGGATCATTTCGGCTTAGAGGACTGGGTGAGTCATGTAAAATATCGAATATAATTTATATATTTTTTTATAAACAACTGGCAGCAAGATGAGTTGCAGATACTTGGTCTGTTACCACATTTTAACTAACTCTTTTGACCAGTTAATTATTTTCAGCTCAATTCATCAGTGAAAAATGCCCATAATATCACTTTAAAGAACACACTGATAATGTCGTCGTCAGAGATTCGAAACGAACGACCGCGTTGTATAACATCGGGCCAAGACTCACCCATGGAAACCATTCGGCAAACCTATTTTGCTTTTCGAGTTAAAACTCGAAACACCTGCATTAGATATGAGTCGCATAATGTGCGTAAAGCGTCGTCCCAGATTAGCGTGTGAATTAAGCCATGTTTCCTATCATGCGACCCTCGTATATCTATATATCAGCTGTCAAGAAATCCTTATCAGTAAGTACTGCTTCAGCAAAATTCATTTGAAAGACAAATTGAGACTCGCTCTGGGAAAACATATGTGCATGTCCTTTCAGCGCAGTGGTTGGTATACACGCTTCTCACCAAGGCGATCCGGCTTCAATCCCAGACTCAGTTGTTGGCATGATGCGAGTGATTTAGTTTCTTAACTATATTGTAAACGTTTGTTTTATAATGCAGAACTGTTGGATAGAATTAAGAACATGATATTGAAGCGATAGATGCGGAATGTTATGTCCGTAACATTTAAAACATGAATAAATAATTTATTTATTTTAAAAAAAAATAACGTTGAAATAAAATAAACAGATGTTTAAGTCTATATGCCTATGACCACGCTGATCACGAATTCGTTGGAATTTTTAAGATATCTACAGCCGTTCAAAAGTTATCAATTTTTAAAAAATAAATAAAAAAAAAACATATGTATCATATAATATAAAAAATTTTTTTTTTTTGTTTTTTAATAAAACATTTACAGTTTATAGTGTTGTTTAAAAGTTTGAAAAAAAAAAATGAAAAAAAAAAAGAAAAAAGAAAAAAGTTATAATCAAAACATATTTTGCATTAAGCACCCTTTTCATAGACCGCCCCATTTACTTGCACAATTGAAATACGCTCGCTCGCTCTCTCGTTCGCTCCATCGAAATCAAACAATAAGATAGTGAAATCTATATGAATTTGACTCGCTGAATCCGAATCCGGTTTTAATTTTTCGATATCTCGACTCGTTACAGAATTATTGAGTTTAAATTGTGCATTTCGATAAGAATGCAGCACTCTTTTAACAGAAGCGCAAAACCCAGTACACCTTACATTCCAGTGAAATAAAACAATAACATAGTCCAATCTATGTGATTTTGTCTTCCTGAATCCGATTCCGGTGCTACTTTTCCGATATCTGGAACCCTTAAAGAATTATTGATGTTTGACTGATCGGTGGTTAAGTCTAACCATTATATTTAAGCAATTGTTGTATTTTGAACTACGGAAAATAATACATTTCATTACATCTAATCGCTGCATTCAAGATTTGAGAGTTATTTATCTCACTAACACGGACGATCATGTTAATTAATGAATAGATAAACAAGACAATGTGAATATAAACAATTGTTAAAGGGATAGTATGGGCATTTTTTCACTGTTGAATTGAGCTGAAAAGAATTAACAGGTCAAAAGAATTAGTTAAAATGTGGTAACTGACCCATTATCTACAACTCATCTTGCTACCAGTTGTTTATAAAAAATATGTATTATTTTCTATATTTTACATGACTCACCCAGTCCTCTTAGCCGAAACGATCCGTAAAACAAAATTGTGTCTTTGTGTCGTATGAACGAATCTGCATGAAAACTACATTTAGACTCACATCGTTCATGGAATCATTTCTGTCGTCAGTTGTCAAAACGAAAGTACGGTTGACATTCAAATGGATTATTTTGCTCTGCCCAGCATATTGTTTTAGTATGTTGATGCTGCATTAACAAATATAAGTGTATATGAAGTGAAAACACCAGAAATAAACACAACGGCTGCGATAGACGCCTTCATACTGTTAGATGCCCATAATATCACTTTAAGCTTCCAATACAAAGCACAGGGAGAACCCAGGGACGCATTTCCAGTAGTTTCGATACGTTCATTATTATGCCTTAATGGTGAAGAATACATTTTAAATAGATGCATATCAATCACTCATTTAGTCAGTCACTCACTCCTTCACTCAATCACTCCCTCACTCAGTCAGTCACTCAATCACAAAGTCACTCACTCAGTCAATCAGTCATTTAGTTTCGCGGATCAAGATTTTGGTTTTAATTATCGGATACAGTTAGCCCTTAAATAATAGTGTAAGTTTGTTCGCACTTTTTGTGTTTGAAAAGTCTTTTCGCTTAGCACAAGGCAATATTGATAACAACGAGCGAGTGTCTGTAATATTAATACACTGATGTGTGTATTAATTTTAATATTTTCAGACAAAAACCCTGGGTAGAACCAGCAGAATGATCGTATGGTTTCTACAAATAAAGTAAAGATGAAAGATTAACGCAAATTAAATGATCCTAGCTCTGTGGAAAGGGGGTTTAATGCATGTGCGAAAAGTGTCGACCCAGATTAGCGGTCCGAATGACACTTTCCGCCTAAATTAATGTTTGCTAAGAACAGACTTCCTTAAAACGAAAAATATCATAAAAGCGGTAAATGTTGTCCCTGATTAGCCTGTGCGGACTTCACAGACTAATCTGGGACGACACTTTACGCACATGCATTAAACCCTCTGTTCACAGAGCGGGGCTCAAATACAATTTTGGAATAAAACTAGTCATTGAAGTCTATACTGTAAAACGCATTATTATTCGGGACATGATCTTTTCCAACCTGTATAAGGCGTTGTCAGTCGCTTTAACACGTTGTCAACCAGTATAAGGCGTTGTCAGTCGCTATAACACGTTGTCAACCAGTATAAGGCACTGTCAGTCGCTATAACACGTTGTCAACCAGTATAAGGCGTTGTCAGTCGCTATAACACGTTGTCAACCAGTATAAGGCACTGTCAGTCGCTATAACACGTTGTCAACCAGTATAAGGCGCTGTCAGTCGCTATAATACGTTGTCAACCAGTATAAGGCGCTTTCAGTCTTTATCACACGTTGTCAACCAGTATAAGGTGCTGTCAGTCGCTATAACACGTTGTCAACCAGTATAAGGCGCTGTCAGTCGCTATAACACGTTGTCAACCAGTATAAGGCGCTGTCAGTCGTTATAACACGTTGTTAACCAGTATAAGGCACTGTCAGTCGCTATAACACGTTGTCAACCAGTATAAGGCGCTGTCAGTCGCTATAACACAATGTCAACCAGTATAAGGCGCTGTCAGTCTTTATAACACGTTGTCAACCAGTATAAGGTGCTGTCAGTCTTTATAACACGTTGTCAATCAGTATAAGGCGCTGTCAGTGTTTATAACACGTTGTCAACCAGTATGAGGCGCTGTCAGTCTTTATAACACGTTGTCAACCAGTATAAGGCGCTGTTACATAACGCGTGGTTGAATATTGGTTTTGGTTAAGTGGGCCGATCCCGGAGGTACTGCAATACCGGGCCAACCCGTGACGAGAGCGGAGAAAGCCCCTGACATCTCATCTGTGTCCAAAAATCAGTTTAATATCGAGGTCCCCCAATGGGGAACGTATCAGATATTAAGCTGATAAGAACAGATACTACACTTTGATCTTAGCCAAAAGGCCGAGAAGCGATACCGTCGTAATTCCTGGAAATACATCATCCAATATGAAGGTGGTTGCTGTGATAGAAAATGATATCCTTGACACAGGCCCGGATCTAGAACGATTGAATCCATCGATATGGTGTGCCTTTGATAGTGCGGATTATAGAATCTTATACTCTCGGGACCTACGGTCCCTCTTAAATGGCCACCTGGTGACACAGAATGTTCGCTTCGCGAACTACCGTCTTCGGCCTCGGGACAACATCAGAAGCGTCATCGGTAGAAGCATATTTAAGCGTAAATCGCTCATTGCCTGCGTATTCGGTGCGGAATACAGCACAGACCAAAAAAAACCCGCACAATAAAACCATTTGTTAAATTAGTATTGTCAATAATGATCGAAGCCATTAGATTAACTTTAAAACCGTATAACATATTTATAAATATTATACTATTTACACTATGTATAGAATATAGTACATGTAATATAAATAATAGCCATAACTAGATATATTGTACATAATAGCCATCGGTATTGATAGCTGTGTACGTGTATTACACATGAACACACTCCGGGTCCTTACATAACGCAGCCTTGGGCTGGGAAGAACCTAATACACTTCAAAATGCAAATACATGGTGTCATTAGCGGGTGCGCAGGCTAGGGTGGAGCTACGCTGGTGGCATTTGGCATAAGATCCTGTTTTTGCACGATGCGGGTCATTTAGTTTCTTACTGTCGCCCCATATTAGCATGTGTAGTCCGTTTATGGATTGGGCGTTTAGTGCACAGGTCAATCAGGGACGAAGGCGTAAGCGTTCTTGAGTTATCATCCGGAAACCATTTAACTATTTCGGGTCACCTGACCTTTGACCTAGTGACCTCAAAATCAATAGGGGTCGTATGCGAGTCATGATCAATCTTCCCATGAAGGTTCATGATCCTAGGCATATGCGTTCTTGAGTTATCCGAAAACCATTTTACCATTTCGGGTCACCGTGACCTTGACCTTTGACTTAGTGACCTCAAAATCAATAGGGGTAATCTGCGAGTCATGATCAATCTACCCATGAAGTTTCATGATCCTAGGCATATGCGTTCTTGAGTTATCATCCGAAAATCATTTTACTATTTCGGGTCACCGTGACCTTGACCTTTGACCTCAAAATCAATAGGGGTCATCTGCGGGTCATGATCAATCTACCTATGAAGTTTCATGATCCTAGGCGTATGCGTTCTTGAGTTATCATCCGGAAACCATTTTACTATTTCGGGTCACCTTGACCTTTGACCTAGTGACCTGAAAATCAATAGGGGTCATCTTCGAGTCATGATCAATCTACCTATGAAGTTTCATGATCCTAGGCATATGCGTTCTTGAGTTATCATCCGAAAATCATTTTACCATTTCGGGTCACCGTGACCTTGACCTTTGACCTTAAAATCAATAGGGGTCATCTGCGAGTCATGATCAATCTAGCTATGAAGTTTCATGATCCTAGGCATATGCGTTCTTAAGTTATCATCCGAAAATCATTTTACTATTTCGGGTCACCGTGACCTTTGACCTAGTGACCTGAAAATCAATAGGGGTCATCTGCGAGTCATGATCAATCTACCTATGAAGTTTCATGATACTAGGCATATGCGTTCTTGAATTATCATCCGAAAATCATTTTACTATTTTGGGTCACAGTGACCTTGACCTTTGACCTAGTGACCTCAAAATCAATAGGGGTCATCTGCAAGTCATGATCAATCTACCCATGAAGTTTCATGATCCTAGGCGTATGCGTTCTTGAGTTATCATCCAGAAACCATTTTACTATTTTGGGTCACAGTGACCTTGACCTTTGACCTAGTGACCTCAAAATCAATAGGGGTCATCTGCAAGTCATGATCAATGTACCTATAAAGTTTCATGATCCTAGGCCCAAGCGTTCTTGAGTTATCGTCTGACAACCACCTGGTGGACGGACCGACCGACCGACCTACCGACAGACAGACAGACCGACATGAGCAAAGCAATATACCCCCTCTTCTTCGAAAGGGGGCATAACAACACAATTTTGTCTAATGTGTCTTATGACGTTCCACAGACGAAGTCATCAGTAAATGCGTACTGTGCGGAGCAAGTGTATGATCAAATGAAAATGAATACACTGTTTTCCTTGCTGTTATTTACTTCGTAACAATTGCGATATATAAGAACATTTATTGTGTTCCAATATATAGTACTACAGGATGTTGACTAGATTTCACTTTGTATTGGATCATTTTGTCTTTGCCCAAGTGCAGTTGCTAAAATTGTCTCAAGATTTCATGAAGTCCGTGTCATAATTGTCTAGACAGTAATTCCTGGATTAACGCACTTACTTGTATGATAACATGAGTAATACGCAATTGCCAAGCGGCAAACTAAAATTAGGATCCACTATACTTAACCCTTTGCATGCTGGGAAATTTGTCGTCTGCTAAAATGTCGTCTGCTGAATTTCTGAAATTAGCATTTTCTTCGATTTTTTTCAAATAATACTATCTGAATAGCAAACAGTTTGGATCCTGATGAGACGCCACATTCTGTGGCGTCTCATCTGGATTCAAACTGTTTGCAAAGGCCTTCACAACTCGGTTCCAGCACTGAAAGAGTTAATCTGGTTATAAAAAGGCCATATGTTCATAATGGATTATGGTCCGATAATTGATTAGAGATGGTTTGGCAGCAATACGTCTACTTTCAGTCTCACTAAAGAAACGCTGGTGTAGTGTTTCTTATTAGCGAAATTTTACTAATATGATGACACATATCGCACCCTAAAATGTTTCAGTTATTTGTGTTTATTAAAACAGAGAACTGAGTAATTTTCATGGCATGAACAGCATAAATGTGACTAACATTGTTCTATTACCAAGTACGAATGGAGTTCCTTCCCCTTTCACTACGTAAAGAAGCAGGGTACCAGAATATTACCAAGTACGAATTAACCCATTTATGTCTAGTGGACTCTCCCATTTTTCTAAATTGGATCAATTTATTTCCAAAATTAGAGATGTCAAGTATATTTATTTCTATATTTAGCATATTACTTACTGAAATTCCTTTAAGCAAACAGCGCAGACACAGATGAGATGCCACATCATGCGGCGTCTCATCTGGGTCTACGCTGTTTGCAATGTCCTTTTTTCAGGACGCTAGGCATGAATGGGTTATCACAATGATTTGACTCCAATGTTTCACACCAATAGATTTAATAATAAGGGAAAGTTGTAAGTATTGTCTCATCAAAAAATCCTTTGACCCAATCAAATTATTTTTTTATTAAAGTTGGAAAAGCTCTACTTTATTGCAAAGGATTATCAAAGGAATTATTTGGCTTATTGTCATCTTCCACATCACAATTTCATTTAGATTATAAACAAAGCTCAACAACAGTGACCTGGCACTCGTAAACTCCAATAGCATAAATTGGGCCGTGCTCTGTGAAAAGGGGGTTTAATGAATGTCCGTAAAGTGTCGTCCCAGATTAGCATGTGCAGTAGTCTCTGATTTGCAAAAATCCAGTTTAGGCGGAAAAAGTCGTCTCTGATTAGTCTGTGCCGACTGCGCAGGCTAATCTGGAACGACACTTTACGCACATGAATTAAACCCCCTTTTCACAAACCGTGGCGAAGCAATATGCTAGGATGGTTTCCTTTTTTTACATTTTACTTTGTTAGTGCACGTTTAGCAAATATACCAAGTGAGGTAAGCTTCTATCAATTTAAATCTCTTTTAAGTGCGAAAAATAAAGTATCCAGTGTAACGGTATTTAAATATATTCATAAATAAAGGTAAGGGCCAGGTAAATATTGATGAGCAATACAATAAAATATAACTAGCTAAATCTCATAAGTACTAGGTATTTAACTTAAACTGACACATTAAGTCGTATTATTAAAGTGCATCAATACTAGTATCTGAAACAACATGAAAAATGATTTGATATCACAATATGAACAAATATACATAGTATATTTTAGAAATTCCACACATACACATTTTAAATCAGCTGTATCTTATGTTAAACATTCAGCACATAAATCAGTTTGAAAACATAACATTCACATTGTCAGACATGTGTCATCATTTAAACATCATAATACAAAAAATAAAAGAAACAAAAACATCAATTCACTGTCGTAACTGTAAATGTTTCTAACAGGGAAATTTCAAGCACATTATCAAATAAACTGTGTTCATTCAATTTACCGGTATACCGTTTACAAATAAGCAAACTGAATTATGTCTCTAACATATAATGACAATCCAGATTTGGTAAATAGAACTAAATACTAACACAAACATGCATAGTGAGTGCCACAGTCTAATAAAGTGCTTTTGTTAACTCGGCTTAGAATAAAAAGTAGCAATGAAATATAAAACAAGAGTCATTAACAGTTTGAAACAGTAATATTAAAGGTATGATTATTTCATATCAAATCTGGAGAGAAATGTTAGTGTTTTTTTTATATCAAATATTTATATCAACATAATTTAATATGCAAAAGATTATCAATTGTCTGTTTAAAAGTAGAACATACCAAAATTACAATGCTTGCCAAATCTCTTGCATTCAAATTATAATCTTGATACACGATGCTGGAACAAACATAACACTCAGGCAAAAGTGATACGTCATAGAGATACATATAGACTAACATACTTCCAATACCAGTTTGCAATGAACCTGTAAACTTGTATATCAAATCATTTGATCTTACAATGTATAATCGGAAAATATGCACTCAAAGAGATCATATGTTTTACCAAAATAATAAATTTGGAGCCAAAAAATAAAATGAAGAAACCATGTATAATCTGTCTCGCAAACAGACGCCAAAGTTACTCAAATCAATTGGTGCTTCCTGTTTAAGTTTGTATGTGAGTCAATTAAACTGGAACACAAAAACACATTGATGTCTGTTAAAAACATGCGTGTTTAATTAGCGACGGGTTTAATTAGACATGGACAGTATATCATGCGTTGTAAATGCTAAAATTAAATATTGAGAAAAATATTTAATGATGACCCCACACAGACATCCCCTATAGGTGGTTCCGCTATTCACGTAAACATGCATGTCTATTCTTATGTAAAGGTACCCCATATTAAATCATGTGACTTGTGGTTATCACAGCACACAATTTACCAACTGCATTCAACAAGAACAATTAATCAGCCGTGATTTTAACAGTAAACAATTTGAACATGTATATAGAACAATATGATAAATTTGATCCCTTCAAAATAAATGGTGCCTAAAATGAAGACATTTGCCATTCATATTGAAAATGATAAACAGGCATACATTAGAAATTCTACTTGTTCTTTACAACTAGACATAGCTATGTTTTTACACATACTTCAAGGGTTTAATTACACCAGAATACTTAATGTTTTTCAATTGGCTACTTAAGTATATGTACAACTGATACCTGGAGCAGTTTTCAACAAACAATTCTTAGAGTTAATTCTAAAATAAAGAATATTCTTTGAATGTGAATATTAACTAATTGTTTGAGTCTTGAGTCAAACTTGGCATTACCAACACTATTCAAATAATTCTTAAACATTTTGGAAATGACATTATTTTCAGAGTTAGCCAATATAAATTAAAATGCTGGGCATATTTTTCTTGATTCTAAGTCTATTATTTATTCTTAAGTCTACATGCTCTAGACCTGCATTCTTCAACCCATTCTGAGACTTAAGAATAAAGACAAGGGCTGTTTGTAAAACATGCATGCCCCCCATATGGGCTGTCAGTTGTAGTGGCAGCCATTGTGTGAATACATTTTTTGTCACTGTGACCTTGACCTTTGACCTAGTGACCTGAAAATCAATAGGGGTCATCTGCCAGTAATGATCAATGTACCAATGAAGTTTCATGATCCTAGGCGTAAGCGTTCTTGAGTTATCATCCGGAAACCATTTGGTGGACGGAGCGACGGACAGACCGACATGTGCAAAAAAATACACCCCCTCTTCTTTGAAGGGGGGCATAAATATGTGCTGTGCTCTGTGAAAAGGGGGTTTAATGCATGTGCGTAAAGTGTTGTCCCAGATTAGTGCGGACTGCACAGGCTGATCAGAGACAACACTTTCTGCCTAAACTTGATTTTAGCTAAGAAGAGACTTTCTTTAAACAGAAAATATTATTAAAGCGGAAAGTGTCGTCCCTGATTAGCCTGTGCGGACTGCACAGGCTTATCTGGGACGACACTTTTCACACATGCATTAAACCCCCTTTTCACAGAGCACACCCATATACATAGAACAACGAAAATACCCTCAGCATTTTAACATATAATGGTTACAATATTCTTTTTGTCATAAAAGAATAGTTCTTAATGACGAATGTGTAATAAATGGTGTTAAATTCCATGTCATTACATGCATTAACATGTACTTCCCATATTTAAGAATATTTCAGTTTTGAGAATATTGTTAATTTTTTAGAGTTAAGTTTAAGAATTGGTTGGTGAATACGGGACCTGATCTTACGCTGAGCAACACAGGTAACAACTTCATCTTCTGTTCTGCATAAATTCATCCTTTCTTGTAACACTTAATTGGAGTCTTAAGATATTAAGAAATAATTCTGCATAATATGACATGTTCACTGCGTTTTAAAATAAACCTTTGTTTTATTATCACATAAATAATATTGCCTCAAAGAAGTATTGTAATTACAACAATGATTATAGTTCTGTTTTTGATGAATTGAAAGTGCACTTTGTACATGTACTAAGTCACTCATAAACCTCTAACATGAGTTGCCATTTCGTTGGTAGTAGAGTTTATAGAACCATCAAGTGACAACTTAAACTCGGAAATCTATGTCAAAATGGACATAACTCAGTGGGGAAAGGTGAAGTGTAAGTTCCACGAAATACAGTGAATAAAATATCAATAGCACTAATACTTAAAAAAAACATAATTGGAAGAATATTCATTGTGTGATCCTGACTCTTCTAACATATGTCTGTAAGTTACAGTTTTGGGAAAACAGAGCTTAATGCATTTGCATAGAATCATCCCAGATTAGCCTGTGCAATGTGCACAGGCTAATAAGGGACGACACTTGCCGCATAAACTGGACGTTTAATTTTTAGAAACTTTCTTGAAACTAAAATTTAAATAAAAGCAGAAATCGTCATCCCTTATTAGCCTGTGCAGACTGCACAGGCTAATCTGAGATGACACTTTACTCCCATGCATTAAGCCCAGTCTTCCCCAAAACGAGTCTCCCATATTTCCTGAAAACTAAATGCTTGAGAGGGCGTCATTCAGTTCTTGTGAAGCTGCCATTGAGAGTTCCAAGTCCCCTGGCCCAATAACCATGACCCCCTGACCCAAATTCCCACCCTGGGGCAGGTCAGTGGTCAGTGGGCCAGTCAGTAGGAACTCCCTTCCGTCCACTACTGTCCCCGTGTAGTTGCAACATTTGTCCATACATTGGGCATCAATAATCATTGGAGCGACAGGGGTGGACATTAAACTGGGTTCTGAAACAGTGATGTTAGTTATTCCCTCAACGTTATCACAGATTGAGTTTGGATACGGCATGGATTCAATGTCACCAATGCTCGCCTGTTTAATGTATGCAATATTTCCAATTTCATTGGTCTCACAAGTTGCCGCATCTTGTTCGCTGGGATACACCCCTGTGTTGATGCCCTCGGGTATTAATTCCGCCCTAAATGCACTGATAGCCGACACCTGAGATTCGGTAGCCATTTCGCACTGTTGCCCGACAAGCAGGTTGGCCACCAAGTGGACAGGAACCGGTTTCAACTGGTCACTGTTTACCTCTGTGTTACAGGCATTAGGCAGCATGATTGGCGTGGTGATCAACTGATTGGTCTGTTTACCGCTGGACGAGTTTGTTATGATGCTGGTCAGTAGGTAATGCTGAACAAGTACTTTCTCACCCACCTCTTCCACACCCTCCCCATCCCCCGTATTGGGAACTGCACCGTCTATCAGGGGTACCCCTGTATCACTGGACACCATGTCCACATTGTTATCAATATTATTGTGACCGGAACCAATGTAAGTATTACTGCCAGAAGTAGTAGCACATTTATGATCCGCAACACATTTCAGAACACATTCAGAATCCTGTAATTCTGAATAACCTTCTACATTATCACTTATCTCCGGCGAAAAGCAGCATTGTTCTGAAGTAAAAGTTTTTTGTTGTTTTGCGGCATCCTGTTTACTAGATCTGTTCTTTTTCTGTGGTCCACTTTTCACTTTTGATTTTACGACCCTGGGGGTTATAGCAAAGGGCATGTCACAGCAAGCACATTTGCAGTCAGTGTTACACGTACGAGAGGTGGGCGTGGTTTCAGAGGCAGGCTGTGATGATCGTGGCCTAACTCCAGCTGTTACTATGGGAACCTTAATTACTGGCTCTACCTCTATGTTACCTTCCTCATCGACTGGATACACTGCAACAAACGGTTTACAATTCACATACATTGTATGTCTCAATAAAGACTTTGGACAATACAATCGATAACAGCACAAAGTGAGGAATACTCGCAGAATTTCAGAACGAGGCTGAATGTGTTGCCATTTCTAATAGTGCCACATATGACAATGACGCATTTAATTTCAACTCTTTACGCTATTGAACATTCATGGACGTAACGATATTGTCAACACAAAATGACATTTTCAGAATGAGCAGAAAATATATACTTCTCATTTAAATATATTTTCTTGATTGAAAAACTAGTTTTATTCAATTGTTTGCACACATGTTGACGCTCTTCATTTGCGCATTTTTTATTGTGGTGTCTAATCAAAGATCTATCAATAATCTTGTTTATTAATACAGATCTGTTGTTAAATTGCCCCTGTGTTCAGCACAAACCAATTATCTTGGTATGATCAGATACTGTGTCTACAAATACTACTTAATAACATGGTGTCATAAACCACAGGTGTATGATTTATAACTATACACCAATGATTATGTTGTTTAATTATTCTTTAGGTGTTTTAATGTAAAGAATTACTTATCAATTTATTCACAAAACACATGCCTGTATCCATATGTTTGACATTTTTGTAACCAGAGTCAGTATTTATGAAGATCCCCAAAGTAAAAAAAGAACAATCAATTGGTCAATGATCATCAATATTATCCGTCGTTTTGGTAACAAATGAAAAAAATTCACGTTCAGCCTCATTCTGAAATTTGACGTGTCAGGTGATATCTAAAAACAGTAACAGTTTAAGTATTGTGAAACTGGTCGGTTTTTATTGGTATATTTATTTCTATTTTAATGATCACAGGGTATCACTTCTCCTACAATAGATTACGGGTACAAGAAAATGCGATATTAATCATTATTCAAATTAATCATATTAATAAATTGTTAAAAGCTCAGGCATTTATAAAATATACTTGATCCATCAAGGATTCTTCCTTATTTACAGTAGCCTAACTGATTTAAACAAATGTCGACCGTTCAGAGAACAGACATGCAGTAAATCAGAAAAAATTATTGAACAAATAATCTGTCAAACAGGCAAATAATTGATAAAACAAATAATTCATTAAAAAAAAACAGAATGTTTAGTGTTGATTTTGCACTTTTACCCCACAACAAATTAAGAGCCATGCTTTGAGAAAATGGGGCTTAATGCATGTGCATAAAGTAATCTTCCAGATTAGCCTGTGCAGTCCGCACAGACTAATAAGGGCCCACCTTTTCTGTACTGTGTATTTATGCTTAAAGGAAGTGCCTTTGTAGTGAAATCTAGTTTAAGAAAGTGTTGTCCCTGTTTAGAGTAGCCTGTGTGGACTGCACAGGCTAATTTGGGACGACACTTTACACAAATGCATTAAACCCTGTTTTCCCAGAGCAAGGCACACATGCAGGTGACACCATTTCTTACATGTGATTCCCTGGTTGCTGGGATGGGAGGTTTGGAACTTTGTCATGGTTTCCAGCAACTCCTCAGCATCCATCATCGGTAATGAAGACTAAAATAAAGATACAAACAATATTATGAGATGAAATTGGTAGCAAATTGGTAGCGTTTGACACCAAAACATTGTAAGAGATCAACTCAAGTGTGTGTTATGCAACCTTCATGACATTGAGAAAGAAAACCAATATGTTCTTTAATTTCCTTGTTAAGCTGATGTTAGCAAAACATTAATTCCTAACTTTTATAGAAGTTGAACCCATCCAAATATGTTCAAATTTATCAAACTACTTAGTGGCTAAAACAAAACAGTGTTACAAAAACTTGCCATGTTTATTTTAAAATGCTTTTAAGTACGAACAAATGTTGTTTATATGTAGCAAAAATACTCATATTCTTTCACAAAGAAAATCAGTACAGAATAATTTTATAATTGTTGCAATTATTAAACCATAAGCTTGACCTTTTGTGGTCACTATGAATAAACCTCATCCATGTGACTTTCTCACAAAAAATACTTATAACCTGACTATTTAAATTGATCCTTCTTCAAAATAAGGCATTTTCTATATTTACTTCAAATGCATATTATTATTGTATATCTATGTTTATGATGAGTAGCATTATATAATTAAGTCGAACTATTCTGTTCTGTTCTGTCACAAAAGTTTCCAATAACAATCTGCTAAAGCCTTACAATAACCCACATAACTTACGGTCATTGCTGATGTACCTAACATTTTGATGGCTGGTTAGTTTAAACCTATTTATTTTAGCTTGTTTACATCAAAAGCCTATGACATGTTGAAACGCTCTTGAGTCCGTTTCCTGGGACTAACAACCAGTACTCGGTGTCTTTGGGAGAGATCTAAAGAACGCTCCCACACTGGGGATCAAACCCACTGCCTCCCGGTCGCTAGGCGCACACCATAACCATTACGCCATGGCGACCTCTTGTTGGTTAAGTACAAAATATACAATTACATGATAATACTCAGCATGTAGAGTTGTCTACAATTATTAACTATTACCTCAGAAAATGCAAAACAGTAAAAGATGTGGGAAATACAACAAGATCATGATTACTAATTTTATTATCTACATGGTTGTGATTTCAGAACCACCTCAGGGGAGGAAAATGCCCTACCCCCATTACAGCGTTCATGTAAACTCTTCATTTCTATGTAGATTCAGCAAAGTTCCTAACTACATGTATTTGTAAAATAAGAGTGTCATTTAAAGGGATGAAATCTGTTAAAGGAGGAAAAATCCCACCCTGTCTCTATATTGTTTAAATAAGCCTATTTAAATATTTGTTTCATTTTCAAGACACTCAAAATTCACAACACTTACCTCTGAATGTTCAATATGCTCCACGCTCTACAAAATATAAACATTATCTCATGACTTACATACAAAGAAAACTGGGAAAGCTGGATCTTAGTATCATAAAGGAATCAAATATACACTAATGGTTCTAAATATTATGTTGTTGGAATCAAATCTTAGCAATTCTATAATCAACATAATAATCATGCTGCCTCAAAATTCAATTTTACCAATTATTTGCTATATGCAGAACATTCTCCACACAACAGATTCCACAAAAAGCTTTCCTGGACACTGACAGATATTGTCTAAATATGTTGAAAGCTTAACAGACAATCTGTAAGAGGTGCATGTTTCTTACAGTACTTGTTAGACATTATAATTGAGCCTTACCCTTGGAAAAGGGAGTTTAATGCAATTTGCACAGGCTTATCATGGTCAACACTTATCAACTAGACTTGATTTTGTTTTTAGGCCACTTCTTTAAACAAAAAATTCCATAAAAGCAGAAAGTGTGGTACCTGTGCACACTGCACAGGCTAATCAGGGATGGCACTTAATGCACATGCATTAAAGTTGGTTTTCACAGAGCAAGGGTCAATTGATCAAAATATGATCTGTGAAAATGTATCCTGAACCATATCCACCAAGCAACAGCAACACTAGGAGGCAATTTCAATTTTGAGCCTCTTTCCTACTGGAGACTGTGTTCAGTGTTGTTTTTTTTCACCATTTTGGGAATGGGTTCTAATTCCTTTAGACTAAACAAGAGGGCCTGAAAGGCCCAAAGTCGCTCACCTGAGATAACAAGATATTATTGGGACAAATCTTCTGACCAAGTTTCATGAAGATCGGACAGTAAATGTGGCCTCTAGTGTGTTAACAAGATTTTACTATAGCCATTTATAGCCATATAAGGAAAAATGCCCTGCCCCCTGGTGGCCATGTTTTTAAAGCAACCAAAACCATTTTCAAACTCATCCAAGATATCATTGGGACAAATCTTCTAACCAAGTTTCATGATGATCTAAAATAAATGTAACCTCTAGAGTGTTAACAAGGTTTTACTATATCCATAAGGAAAAATGCCCCGCCCCCGTGGTTGCCATGTTTTTTCAACCAACCGGCATCATTTTTGAACTCATCCAAGATATTATTGGGATGAATCCTCTGACCAAGTTTCATGAAGATCGGACTATAAATGTGGCCTCTAGAGTGTTAACAAGATTTTACTATAGCCATATATAGCCACATAAGGAAAAATGCCCCGCCCCTTGGCAGCCATGTTTTTCAAGCAAACGTCACCATTTTCTAACTCATCCAAGATATCAATAAGAAAAATCTTCTGACCAAATTTCATCAAGATTGGACAATAAATGTGGCCTCTAGAGTGTTAACAAGGTTTTACTAAAGCCATATAAGAAAAAAATGCCCCGCCCCCTGGCAGCCATGTTTTTCAACCAACCGTCATCATTTTCGAACTCGTCCAATATATTATTAAGATGAATCTTCTGAGCAAGTTTCTTGAAGATCGGAAAATAAATGTGGCTTCTAGAGTGTTAACAAGGTTTTACTATAACCATATAAAGAAAAATGCCCCGCCCCCTGGCGGCCATGTTTTTCAACCAACCGGCATCATTTTCGAACTCATCCAAGATATTATTGGGATGAATCTTCTGACCAAGTTTCATGAAGATCGGACAATAAATGTGGCCTCTAGAGTGTTAACAAGGTTTTACTATAGCCATATAAGGAAAATGCCCTGCCCCTTGGAAGCCATGTTTTTAGAGCAACCAAAACCATTTTCGAACTCATCCAAGATATCATTGAGCCCAATCTTCTAACCAAATTTTATGAAGATTGGACAATAAATGTGGCCTCTAGAATGTTAACAAGGCAAATGTTGACGACGCACGACGGACAAAAGGCGATCACAAAAGCTCACCATGAGCACGTTGTGCTCAGGTGAGCTAAAAAAGGAATTTGTTGTTTTTTCTTGTTAACATATACTTAAAAACTGAGAAAACATGTTTTCAATATTATTTTCACTAAGAAAATTAATTACACAGAATATTTTTTTGGTTTGAAACTTTCAGTTGGAAATTTTAAGCAGTGATTTGGGAATATATATGCATTTTTATATTTGGAATGGGACCAAATACCTGCCTCATTTTTGGCACAAAAAACACTGGTGTGACAAGCCATACCTGTTTGTTCTCCTGTTTTGCCACATGCCTGTTCAGGTGGTTCTTGAGGCTGTGAGATGTAGAGAAGGCCTTGCCCTCACATTGACCGCACTGATAGGGCTTCTCTCCTAGAATAAGGCCAAAAATACATGTATATATATGCTTTGTTTGCTTGATATTACATCTTATATGAACGAAAATGAACAATTTTTTTTTTTGGTGACCCCAATTAAAAGTTGAGGGTCGGCGCCAAATCGGGAGATTTTTTTTTTTTGGCCTAAACAACAAAATGGTTCATGTGAGCTTCGTTCGGGGCAAACATGGGTTGTTGCGTGTGCGTAAAGTGCCATCCTAGATTAGCCTATGCAGTCAGTACAGGCCAACCAGGAACGACACTTTATGCCTTAACTGGATTTTTCCAAAAAAAAAACTTCATTTAAACAAAACATTTCACTCAAGCTGAAAGTGTTGTCCCTTATTAGCCTGTGTACACTGAACAGGCGAATCTAGGATGACACTTTACGCACATGTTAAAAGCCTAATTTTTCCAGAACACGGTTAATATGTGAAGACCTTTCCCCGGGGCCTTTGAGCACAGGGATATCCCTGTGCCAGCATTTCAAAATCAGGGGTACCCATGTGCCTACATTACAATTCATTATTTGTTCTCCTTGTTTTTACTCTGAAGTATTATAGAAGTTAATATTGGAGACAAAAAACAATAGCAAGATTGCACCCATTGCCAACTTTAGACTTTTCCCATGTGCCTATACAAAATCCTGTGCAAAACTTGTAGTGGAATTATCAGGCCCAATGCTATCATATTATGTTATTTCTAACATGTGAAGAAGCCCTCTTTTATGAACAAAACCCCTTATATCCCAAACAAACAATTTTAGTGTTGTTAAACTGATGAAAATCCCAAATTCATTATATGGCAAGATAACAGCAAAAGAATATATCGTAATTTCTTGAAATTACACAATGAATATATGTCTTTATGTCAATACTGTTCACAATTCCAACTCACATCAGACATTGTCTCAAATATACTGGTAAGCATTGTTATTGCTCAGTATCTATCAATAATTCCAGTAGCACTCTGGGAAAACAGGGTTTAATGCATGTGCGTAAAGTGTTGTCCCAGATTAGCCTGTGCAGTCCACACATGCTAATCTGGGACAACTCGTTCTGATTTTAAGGTATTTTCCGTTAAAGGAAGTCCTTTTGTTTAGAAAAAAAAAAATCAAGTTTGGGCGGATAGTGTCGACCCTCATAAGCTTGTGCGGTCTGCACAAGGTAATCGTGGACAACACTATGTACAAGCATTAAGCCAAGTTTTCCAATAGCAAGGCTAATTTTATAACTGTCCTCCGATCTACACATGCCATCACCGACCTGTGTGGGTGATCTTGTGTGACTTGAGGTGATGACTGGCTGTGAATGCCTTCCCACAACCATCTTCCACACACCTGAAGTCATACAAAAAAATATTCATTGTGAAAGTGGCACAGTGCTGTCACTGGTATATACTATATAGGTTTTAATGACTGCTCCCTAGCAAAGAAAGTAAGAAACAGAAACTTGCAGGATTTTTTACATTATGCTTAAGGAACAAATATGACGCCCAGAAATGACTACATTCGGGAAACAATTAAAACAACAATTATTTTTTTTTTTAGACTATATGTAAAATGTAAAAGGCTGTTCAAATGTTCATAAACCCTAAAACAACCATGATCTCAACCAAAATAAAGTCTAAAAAAACAAGAGCACCGCGTAACGGGTGCCAAACTCGGCTACGGGTGCAGTTTTGAATAAATGAAAGCTTGTCAGATTTTTTTATTTTTTTAGAGGTCACAGTGACCTTGACCTTTGACCTAGTGACCCAAAAATGGGTGTGGCATGTAGAACTCATCAAGGTGCATCTACATATGAAGTTTCAAAGTTGTAGGTGGACGCACTTTGATTTTAGAGCGAATGTTAAGGTTTATGTTTAATTTTTATATTAGAGGTCACAGTGACCTTGACCTTTGACCTAGTGACCCAAAAATGGGTGTGGCGTGTAGAACTCATCAAGGTGCATCTACATATGAAGTTTCAAAGTTGTAGGTGGAAGCACTTTGATTTTAGAGCCAATGTTAAGGTTTTAGCACATCGCCTACGGCGGACGTCGAAAGGCAGACGACGAGCTGGCTATGACAATACCTCGGGTTTTCTCCGAAAACGCCAAGCTAATTACCAAAACATCTTTAAACTAAGTTGTGTAACGGTAACACATTTGTGTAAATTGATATAAAATGGCGCCAGGTAATGCCCCAGTTAATAGTCTAAATAATATAACAATATAGGAACATAGCAAAGGATATAACTCCAGAAACTCTAGCAATTAAGATATACTTTTTTTATCAACAACTGTTAGAACAGAACAATAACTATAAACATATGAGATGTGCTCTGTGAAAAGGGGGTTTATTGCATGTTCGTAAAGTGCCGTCCCAGATTAGCCTGTGCAGTCCGCACAGGCTAATCAGGGAAAACTCTTTCCGCCTAACGTGATTTTTGCTAAGAAGAGACTTTATGGAAACGAAATATATCATAAAACGGAAAGTGTCGTCCCTGATAAGCGGACTGCACAAGCTAATCTGGGACGACACTTTACGCACTTGCATCAAACCCCCTTTTCACAGAGCAAGGCTCATATATACCTAAACTGATTTAATCTGAGATCATCGCCTTGATACAGTCAATGCAAAGCATTGGGGGCTTATAAAGGTTTGAGGGATAGATGAACACTTTCTACAAACATAAACTGAGAGTGAAGCACCACACTTAAGCCTACTTGAAAGGTTTCTCTCCTGTGTGTGTGCGGATGTGTTTGCGAAGGTCAGACAGCGTCGTGAAGAACTTGGTGCAGCCGTCTTCCTCACAGTTGAATGTCTGACCTGTGTGTACTCGTTGGTGGGCACGTAACCTAGCATCCAGAAACAATGGCATAGAAACCATTCAGCATGGCATGGCAACAAGTCCGACATTGCATACGTCTGCCTAAACTGGATTTTCGTTTAGAAGAACTTTCTTTATACAAAGAATTCCATAAAAAGCTGAAAGTGTTCTGCCTGCTTTGACAGTGTGGACTTCACAGGCTACTCTGTTACAACACTTTATGCACATGCTTTAAGCCCAGGTTTCCCACAATGAGGCTCAGATTACACAAGAGTGACAAGATCTTACTAACACATACCTATGTAATAAAATGTCAGAATCAACAAACTGCATGTATTTTTACATGCACAAAATTGTAAACAAACCCAGGGGTGTAAAATTCCAGTTGCCCGCAAACATAAGCCACCTAAATTGATTCAGGCGAGGGAGATTTCTTAAATACTTGCCTGTTCGGGCGATCCCATAATCAGGTCAGTAAGAATTAGATTTTGTAGCAGTGCTTGCTGGTAGCCAGTTGATGACTGTGTCACTATTTGGTACTTTAAAATGCATTGATCAAAATCTTTAAATCTGTACACAGTCTAAGTGTGGGGGCAATATATACAGAGACACTGTTTGTTTTCCCGCAAAATGTCAAAATGCCAAAACAATTTAATATAAACAAGTTAACAAAAAATGTGTCAGTTAATAGAATAACAATATATATGGAAAACTGTATTTGATAATTTAACTTAAATTAAGACCACCCCAAAGAAAGTAAGGGTGACCTGATTTTGTCAGCTGGCAGCCCTGCATGGCCAGTTGATTTTTGTACATTTTTACACCCTTGGGCCCAGTATCACGCACATTCTCAATTTTTGAGCTCATCTTATATCTCAAAAAATTGCCCCCCCCCCCCCATCCCCGGACCATACCCCCCACCCCCAAGCTTACCACAGGGGTTCCAGATTGTTAAATGTACACCTATTGTGTATGGTTTAACTTTCCAACAACGAATATTGACAAAAAATAACAGTTTAAAAAAATACCCCTCTTATAGGTATTATATATACACAAGGTATGAAACACACTATATGCCTATTGCTGAAAGATTGTGGAACAAGAGACGTGACCGTTTTCATCGAAAACACACATGTTTCAATGCACTTGCCGGACAAAGGCAACTGGATTCAATAAAAGACATTAAAAGCTACGTAATTACACACCTTAACGATCATCTTCGGCAAATAACCTTAATATTCAATTAAATTCAACTTTCTCGCTATATGTCTGTGTTTTGCTGTCATATTTTGTCGATTGAATGCTCGGTTTTAAATGCCATATCATTGGCCAACACAATGAGAACAACCAACCAGATGACGCGTTATAAAATTAAAATGGTGTACATGTGTACATGAAACACCAAGTGACATATAGCGAGAAAGTCGAATTTAATTGAATATTAAAGTTATTAGCTGAGCAGGAGATCGGTTAGTAGTGTAATCTCGTTGCTTTTACTGTCTTTTAATGAATCCAGTTGCATTTTGTCGGCAACTGCATGGGAACATGACAGTTTTGCCAATGCTAAATTTCTTTAGTGAGACAATTTCAGGTAAGTCCCACTTTCGACTTTGTGTGCTACAATATAGTGCAACAGATTGAAGCTGTACAAATATTAAACTACTTTTTATAATATTAAAATACTTTTTATAATATTAAGAGCCAAAGAATTTAGTCCTATACTATATATAGAGTATATAAAGTAACTCTAAATTCTTTCCTTGTCCTATGAATAAGACTATTGTCAAGTGCCCTAAAATGACGCTGTCCTATTTTGACGCCTTGTTTGTTTTTCTCTTTTTTTTTCAGATACAGAGCATTCTGAGATCTATTAACAAACACACTTAAAAAAAATTGGCTAACAAGAAATAAACTTGAGGCTAGGCTAGAAAATATGAAATTAAACTAACTAAACCAGGAATAAATATACTTTAGTAATGCTAAAAAAAATTGCTAACATTTGTCAACTTAATTATTCCACAATATGCCTGTAAGCAAAACTTTTCTGTGTTTGTTTGTCATAAACATTTACTACTTTCAACTGTCAAATGACATAATTGTAACATATTTTTTTATTTTAGTTAACCAGTTTCAAAATCAAGTTTTATAATGTTTTTATTTTATATTAAAAGTAAGTGTAAATGCATGATCGTGTCAAATTTATTAACTATGTCGACTTGAAAAAAATATGTGTACAAAACGAGAGCGCAAATATGTCAAAAATACTTCACACTATGATAGCTACACCATAACGAATAATGATAAATAACGTTTGTTAATACTTACATGGGTTAAATCTGCTTTTCATATACGCATAACGGGTCAAAATAGACCCTTCTTGAGCCGGCTCTTTCATAATTTGAGCCAGCAACAAGCAGTCATTAGCACTGAAATTTGCCGATCGCTTCTTATCGATGTCGGCCATATTTGTTGACATTATCGTCTGGCAACAAATGTTTCTGCATGGGCATATGAAACTTCCGTTACTTTATTTAGAACGGTAAAAACCGAAAATTTATGCAAATTAGCATTCGTTCCGCTTGAGGATAAAAATAGATTAAGGCAAATCTTAATAAAGATTAACTTAAGATTTTCCTCGGAAAACCACTTAAGAAATATCTCAATTTTATCCTTAGTTAAGAAAAAAATAAGATAAGATTATTTCTTATCTTCATCTTTTAAGAAGCTACTGGAATACCACACCTGAGCTATGTTTATTACCTGTACACAGTGTTGAACTGTTTCTCACACCCAGACACCTCACACTCAAAAGGTTTTTCCTTCGTGTGGACCCGCACATGAATGCGTAATGCGTACGACGTGAGAAACTGCTTCCCACAGCTCTGCTCATTACAGATGAACGTGTACTCCCCTGAAATCATTGAACATGTGCAGAATAACAGTGCGCGAAAAAAACAAATGAACCTCGTTCTGGGAAACAGGACTTTATGCATGTGTGTAAAATGACATCTCAGATTAGCCTGTGCAGTCCACACAGGATATTCAGGGACAACACATTGCGCCTTATTTGGATCTTCTTTTATTAGAGACTTCAATTCAATAAAACATTACATAAAAGCAGAAAGAGACACACCTGATTAGCCATTCCGTCTCCACTAGTCAATCTGGGACGACACATTACATTCATGCATTAAGCCCAGTTTTCCCAGAACCCACTCATATGGTTCGAGCCTAAGGCTATACAGTCTTACTATCATCTATTCTAGTCTTACTATCATCTTTTGTCCTAGACATAGTACGACTGGTATATAAAAATACCAGCTAAGCTCAATTTCCAAATTCTTGTTGAAGCAAAGCTTTAAAACTAATATATTGGACTGAATCACTTAACAGTCATGCAATATCAGTCTGTTAGATCCTTATTCAGGAAATATATACTCAAAAATTCTTGCAGACTAAATGAGCCTTGTTCTGAGAAAACTGGGCTTAATGAATGTGCGTAAAGTGTCGTCCAAGATTAGCCTGTGCAGTACGCACAGGCTAATCAGGGACAACACTTTCCCCCTAAACTTTATTTTTGGTAAGGTGGGATTTCCTTGAAAAATATCATAAAAGCGGAAGGTGTCGTGTTGTTAAATTACCATAGCAAGTTACACGCACATTACAACTCAGCTACATTGGTATCAAGTTATGCATGAAATGAAGCCACCAATGAATGTCATTCCCAAACTGATGTAAAGTTTTCATGCCATTAAAGCCTACCTTTGTGTGTCTTCTTGTGAGTCTTCAAGTTGCCAGAGGTGCTGTATGTCCTTTGACACCCGGCGTAGTCACATGTGAACCTGCAGGTATAATACAAGGGAAAAAATATTAATTAACGGGTTTTTGTTTTGCAATACAATTGAGCCTGGCTCTGGGAAAAATGGCTTTAATACATTTGCATGAAGAGTTGTCCCGGATAATAGGCTAAGCAGGAACAACACTTTCTGCCTATACCAAATTTTTGATAGCAAGACACTTCCTTTAAACAAAAAATACCAAGAGGACTGCACAGGCTTATCTGGCATGACACTTAACGGTCATGTTATCTGGTTAACTTAGCCTAATGCATGAATACATTAACCCTTTCCCCCATAAAAAGCGAACTGAAAATGGCTTTCGCAACCAGCATAAAACCATTACAGCCTGCGAGTAACTCGCAGTCTGTTCAGGTTTTATGCTGTTTGCTTCTCATCAGTATCTAAGGGTTAGAAATGAAACCTTTAAAACTTGAATCTAATAAGAAAGGTCTTAAATTATTTTATCTTTCTTAGTGATCACACATGCGTTAAAATACTTATCTACATGGTTAAGGGTTAAGCTAAGTTAGCCAGATAACAGCCACTAGGCATTTTGCCATACAATTGTTCAATTTAATAAAGGTCTAAGATGTACATGTACATGTATGCCTTTTCTTAAACTGGTTTTTGTATCCAACATAACACATTAAGCAACAGACTATTCATAAAATGAAAATGTAAATTTGTAATTCTGTAATACTGAGAGTATAATATATTTTCATAATAATATTTTATTTTTCAATTAGTGTGTCAACATGTGATAACCTGTCAATTATATTATACCAGTAGGAAGAGATTATGTACATGTATATCAATTTTATTTCACCTAAATATAGCCATTCATTTCATAATGCAATTTCCCTGTTTTCTAGCAAGTATTTAAGTACTAACAAATATAAACTGATGAACTCATTATAAGGAAATTAGTAAACTGTCTGTCGGCAACATGTTCAGTGCATTTTCAATAACGCTTGTAATTTTTAACAAGCTGTAACATTCACATGTTTGAACTTTAAACTTAAGATGACCTTGACCATCTTGATGTGGTTACATGTTTGACCTTTAAATTAAGATTACCTTGACCATCTCGATGTTGTTAATTTTTTTATATATTAAATTAAGTGCATGAGAAAAGATAAAGTAACAGTCTAAACAAACTGTTATTCACCAGTGATTGACATCTTACATGTACCTGCAATTTCAAGTTTGGACATGACCTTTCACCTCTTATTGTGACATGGACCTTTAAGCTTGGCCCATTTTTATGCACTTCGCGTCCTCCAAATGATGCACATTTGTGGTAAATTATTTAAAATACACTAAGCGACCCGCAATATTTGCCTAAATCTCCAACACGCGGTGGTCATTATTTATTTTGGGTGACAAATCACCGCGATCTTGCGTGTTTCATCACGCTAGGTCGAGCATTATCACCGCAAATGCTATAAATAGAATATCTGCGGTGATTCACCGCGTTCACGATCAAACTCGGTGAGGAAGATTTTCCTACGTTACATGTACAATCTTCACAGCGATTATAGCAATATGGGATTATTAGCAAATTTCAACATGTATTTCACACCCATGTCCCTAAAAGGTTTTTTCTGTCTTTTTAAATGCCGTGTATAAAACAAAACCGTGTTCGCACCTACATGTATATGAATGATAATGTAACCGTGATTACATTCCGTTTTAAGGCCATATTTAACCATTGCATTAAAAGTGTGACCTTGACCTTTAAGGTAGTGAGACAGATGTTACTAGATGAACATCGTCTTATGATGGTGAACATTTATAATATTTTATTTAAAAATTGCATAATGAATCACAATCACAGTCCAGACACGCTCGCAAGTTGCATCACATGAACGCACAAACACAGGACAAGGCTTGTTCTAAACAATAGAGCTCTTGCTGAATACAGTCTACATCTCCTCAGAACATTTCTTTAAATGTATGTAGTCCCCCCCCATGGGTTCCTTTCACTGAACTCGCAGTCTATTCAGGTTTTATGCTCTTTGCTGCTCATCAGTATCTAAGGGTAGGAAATGAAGCCTTTAAACTTGAATCTAGTAAGAAAGGTCTTTATTTAAATGTAACTTTCTAAGGGACTACAAATATGTAACAAGAGCACCGCATAACGGGTGCCAACGCTCGGCTGCGGGTGCATTTTTGAATAAATGAAAGCTTGTCAGATTATTTTTTTTTTTTAGAGGTCACAGTGACCTTGACCTTTGACCTAGTGACCCAAATATGGGTGTGGCGTGTAGAACTCATCAAGGTGCAGGTACATATGAAGTTTCGAAGTTGTAGGTGGAAGCACTTTGATTTTAGAGCCAATGTTCAAAACCTTGACAAAATGTTAAGGTTTTAGCACGACGCAGACGGCGGACGACACGAAGAGCTGGCTATGACAATACCTCGGGTTTTCTCCGAAACCGGCCGAGCTAAAAATACGTATCTAAGGGGTAAAGGCTTAAATAAATTTAATTAAAAAAGAAATATAATTAAACAAGAGGGCCATGATGGCCCTGAATCGCTCACCTGACTAACCAAATACAATCCCAACCCAGATTTCATCAAGATAAACATTCTGACCAAATTTCATTAAGATTGGATGAAAACTGTGACCTCTATTGTCTACACAAGGTTTTTCTATTATTTGACCAAGTTTTTGACCTAGTGACCTAGTTTTTGACCCCAGATGACCCAAATACAATCCCAACCCAGATTTCATCAAGATAAATATTCTGACCAAATTTCATAAAGATTGGATGAAAACTGTGACCTCTACTGTCTACACAAACAAATTGTTGACGGACGCACGCACACACACACGCACATACAAAGGACGCTGGATATCACACGGTCACATAAGCTCACCATGTCACTTCTTGACAGGTCTATTGTCTACACAAAGTTTTTTTATTATTTGACCTAGTTTTTTACTAGTGGCCTAGTTTTTGACCCCAGATGAACCAAATACAATCCCAATCCAGATAACATCAAGATAAACATTCTGACCAAATTTCATAAAAATTGGATGAAAACTGTGACCTCTACTGTCTACACAAGGTTTTTCTATTATTTAACCTAGTTTTTGACCTAGTGACCTAGTGTTTGACCCCAGATGACCCAAATACAATCCCAACCCAGATTTCATCAAGATAAACATTCTGACCAAATTTCATACAGATTGGATGAAAACTGTGACCTCTATGTCTACACAAGGTTTTTCTATTATTTGACCTAGTTTTCGACCTAGTGACCTTGTTTTTGACCCCAGATGACCCAAATACAATCCCAACCAAGATTTCATCAAAATAAACATTCTGACCAAATTTCAAAAAGATTGGATGAAAACTGCGACCTCTATTGTCTACACAAGGTTTTTCTATTATTTGACCTAGTGACCTAGTTTTTGACCCCAGATGACCCAAATACAATCCCAACCCAGATTTCATCAAGATAAACATTCTGACCAAATTTCATAAAGATTGGATGAAAACTGTGACCTCTACTGTCTACACAAACAAATTGTTGACGGACGGACGCACACACGTAGCACACACAACGGACGCCGGACATCACACGGTCACATAAGCTCACCATGTCACTTTGTGACAGGTCAGCTAAAAATATATAACACTGTAGTAATAATCGCGTTGGCGACTGGGGGCCCTCAAATTTGTAGCCCTGTGACTCCTACCTTTTGATTTCCTTGTGTTTGGTTTCTGGATTTGTGCTCTCTATGGTCAGAGTGGCGTACGATGGATTGTCGGGCATCTGATGGTCCCCAGGGTGGATCTGCATGAAGATCTGGTCATCAGACAGAGTGTGCTGAATATACCTGAAATATAGCATGAAGATCTGGTCATCAGACAGAGTGTGCTGAATATACCTGAAATACATGTATAGCATGAAGATCTGGTCAGCAGACAGAGTGTGCTAAATATACCTGAAATATAGCATAAAGATCTGGTCATCAGACAGAGAGTGCTGAATATACCTGAAATATAGCATGAAGATCTGGTCATCAGACAGAGGGTGCTGAATATACCTGAAATAAAGCAGTGGCAAATGTTTATACACTGTTGTTGTTTTTTGTTGTTCAAAATCCATTCCCAATGGAAAAAAAGTCCCAAATGGGACCTACAAATTCCAAATTGAAGATTTTTTTTAGATCAACATTACGTTGATCTCCCATCTAGCTCTACAAGTTAGACTTTATTAAATTAGAAACACATGTATTTAAAACACTTTAATTCTCATTTCTGAAGCATTTGTTAGCAACACTTATTTTCCAATTTTGGTCAAAACACCCTGATTTTTCAAAATCCGAAGGGATCAAGCCCCATTCCCTTCATGGTGAAAAAAACAACACTGGTATATATTAACACCAAATTGCAATATAGCATATGAGCATTGACTTATAACAAGGCAAGTTTATAATGCGGGTTTCTTGCTCATAATTTGTATTATATTTGAGTTACAGCGTATAATGTTCTTATGACAGTTTTAGTTTCTGGTTTTACACAACATGAAATAGCTGATGAAACATTTAGGTATAAATTTGTGTCACTTTATGTTTCACATCTCATTTATAATACTAAACTTACATGTTTAACATGCACATAAGTTTTAAAAAAGCATAAATAAATAAGTCACTTAAGAGATCCTCCCTTCTACATGTTTAGGTTGTCACAAAAAAATCTGAATAACTCTTTCAGTGCTGGAACAGAATTTTGAAGGCCTTTGCAAACAGTTTGGATCCAGATGAGACGACACGAAATGTGGCGTCTCATCAGGATCCAAACTGTTTGCTATTCTGATAGTATTCTTTAAAAAAAAAAATGAAGAAAATGCTAATACATGTATTAGAAATTCAGCAGACGACATTTTAGCAGACAACAAATTTCCCAGCATGCAAAGCGTTAAGTAGAAAAGATTCATGTTACTTAGGATGTATTGAGAATTACGACAGTGTGAGACTTATACATGTATTGATTAACCCATTCGTGAACCTTTTTGTTTATTAACCCATTTACGCTTAGTGGACTCTCCCATCCCTTAAATTGGATCATTTTGTTTCCAAAATTAGAGATGTCTTGTATATTTATTTCTATACCTAGAATATTTCTTACAGAAATTCCTTTAAGCAAACAGCGTAGACCCTGATGAGGCGCCGCATCATGAGGCGTCTCATCTGGGTCTACGCTGTTTGCCAAGGCCTTTTTTCTACACGCTAGGCATAAATGGGTTAATAACAGTACTCATATAAATTCAAAATGAATATTGGTTACTAAAAACGAATATATCCCCACAACAAAATTTTAAAATACCAACTGTTCACTTGTTAAAGCTTGTTTACTTTTAAATAAAATGAAAGTCACTCAAATTCACTTGTTCTGCACAGTCATTATGTATTTGTGTTTTTATGGTAAAATTCAAGTCTGTTAAACAGAACAGACAGGTTAAGCATTTAAACAGAACACAGAACAGACAGGTTAAGCATCTCTTCAATCTTAATAGAACAGTTTTGTACTTGAGCTGGAATACAGGAATAGCCATATTATTTGAAAAATGTGACAAGTATTAAATATCCATAATAATTACCCATTTTAATGTTCCCTGCAATGATCATTTAATATTTTGGGGGACATCCTGGAAAGAACAAGTGATCACCCAAACAAATGTTTGTTAAAAAATGCAATCAATAAAATCTTTTGCAACATGCAGTGATTTATTTTGGGAATTTTTAGGTCCCATTTGGGAAATATATAGTTTTTTTTCCATTGAGAATGGGGTTGAATACTGGCCCGAATTTAAACTTTAAAAAACATTGACATGTAATATTGTGTGTATATTGAATACATTATAGCTCTTTGGTGGATTGAACAGGTTGCATTTGTTTGATATCGGAATAGTGTGAGAAATAAGGGTATCACGTTTAAACGATGGCGTTTCGTGTTTTGCTCAAAAACGTTTACAAAAACAGTAAACGTTTAAACGACAGTCAATGTCAACAGAATCCATTTTAGTTCATTACATTACGATGTTGCAAAACTCATTAAAAGCTGCTGAAAAAGACTCGTATTTGTATCACGTGCGCCAGATGGCCCTTATTCACAGTACCGTAGACATAACAATACACCTGTACGACCTAGACGTCTTGAAAATATAAACCGCATCGGCACGAAGTGCTCGGGAAAAGTTTCCCGCTATTTCTTGCATGATCATGCCCCTAATCGTCTTGAACATTCAACGCGCGTCGGCATGAAGTGCATGAGGAAAATTTCCCGCCGTTTATTCATCGGCATTCATTTTTAATTTAATGAACAGATACTCGTTTTGATGTACATCTTGTAAAGTAAAACAATAAAAACAATTAACACCGGTGTACTCTTATTGAAGAAATGTGGGTTAAATATTAATTCATCTTTGTTACAAAATATAACGGCATGTAAGTAGAAAACGCGTAACCCAATGGTTAGAGAACGACGAGAACAGTTGGTTTTAATATGACGTCATTGTGCGAATGGGTTATGAACTAAATATAACTTCCGGAAATAATCACTACTTTCAGTTTGGAAATGTGATGGCCCTGATGCTTTTAAAACGGACGTATGGATACCGTTTAAACGGTATCGTTTCGTTTATTTCATTTCGTTTAAACGTTTAGAAAAATCTGTAAACGGGATACCCTTAGTGAGAAAATAAGAAAACTATCTATGTATACAGCCATAGAGCATTATAGGCAGATATGGAGTATAATGGACATTCTCGAGTCTGTTTCCTGGGTAAAACCAGTACTTGGTGTCTATGGAGGAGATAATGAGAATGCTCCCCAAGTAGGGAGCGAACCCACGAACTCCCGATCACTATAGGCGGACACCTCATCCACTACACTTCCGCGACCTACATAAAATTGTGTAGCAATTTTGAGAATTTAGTATCCAATAAGAGTAGTCAATACAAATTGCCGCCATAGAGTCTTTAAATGATTTTTGCTTTGGCAGACTCTTGGCGTCAATAGTCCACTATATCTTTTTAATAGCCAGAGTTCCGACAAGAATTTCGGTAGCATCACTCCTGAATTTAAATACACACATATTTGTGACTATTATGAAAGAACGTTGCCTAAATAGTATATATTTAGCAGTGTCCGAAAAATTTCTTATTTTTCAGGTAGCCCACCGGGCTACCAGTAAAAATATTTGGTAGCCCATAAAATTTACCTACACAATGATAAGAGGCAAGTTTTCATATTTATTTTATTTATTAATTTGCATACACATAATACAACAAGTAGTCTGATTTGACATGCAGTAGACATAACAAATCACTTAGGCCTAAAAAATATGTTTGTTTCTGGTTACATGCCCCAAAAAATGAGGGTCGGTAGGTAGGCTTTTTTTGTCTTACCACAACACTTAATTTAATATTTAACTCAATGAGAATGTCATTATTTTCAGGTATCAGCAGTGTGAAATGCATGACGACATAATACTAACTTTCAGATACAGTTCTTAACAAAAAGATGTTTGATCCAGATTAATTGTCTTTATCTGTAATCTACTGTACAAATTAATAAATATTCTTTGAAAACTAAACACTTCATTTTGAATAAAGCATTTATTGACTAGAATAAATGTTGACCAATGAAACAAAACATTAACACAAATTACAGTTCTGAACGATTTTAGCAAAATATATCGAAATTTACCTGTTAATAAACTATATTTCGAGTTTGTTTCATCCAATATAAATCCTTGTATAGTAAAGGTTCATGTTATCTCCCTTGGTGAATGTGAGCTCGACATCTAATATCCCTATCTAACTGGAGGTAAAATTCAACAATGTTTGTAACTGAGTTCGAACAAAAAAAAAATTAAGTGTGCAATATGCGCAAAACAGTAAGAAATGAAATTGGAAATAATAATCATAAGAAGAAGAAGCAAAAGAAGAATTATAACTATTAAAACTCTAAATATTAGAATCGACAGCAGCGCCCTCACACTACTTTGGGGGAAGGGGTCCGCAGCTCTTTGGAGGGAGAATTTTTTTAAATGGGGGAATTTTTAAAACAAACAAGATGGCCTGAAAGTCCCGAAGTCGCTCACCTGAGATAACAAGATATTATTGGGACAAATCTTCTGACCAAGTTTCACGAAGATCGCACAGTAAATGTGGCCTCTAGAGTGTTAACAAGATTTTACTAAAGCCATATAAGGAAAAATGCCCCGCCCCTTGGAAGCCATTTTTTTCAAGCAAACATAATTATTTTCGAACTCATCTAAGATATCATCAAGACCAATCTTCTGACCAAATTTCATGAAGATTGGACAATAAATGTGGCCTCTAGAGTGTTTACAAGGTTTTACTATAGCCATACATAGCCATATAAGGAAAAATGCCCCGCCCCTGGTGGCCATGTTTTTAAAGCAACCAAACCATTTTCAAACTCATCCAAGATATCATTGGGACAAATCTTCTAACCAACTTTCATGATGATCGGAAAATAAATGTGACCTCTAGAGTGTTAACAAGGTTTTACCATAGCCATATAAGGAAAATAGCCCGGCCCCTGTGGTAGCCATGTTTATCAACCAACCGGCATCATTTTTGAACTCGTCCAAGATATTATTGGGATGAATCTTCTGACCAAGTTTCATGAAGATCGGACTATAAATGTGGCCTCTAGAGTGTTAACAAGATTTTACTATAGCCTTATATAGCCATATAAGGAGAATGCCCCGCCCATTGGCGGCCATGTTATTCAAGCAAACGTAACCATTTTCGAACTCATCCAAGATATCATTAAGACAAATCTTCTGACCAAATTTCATCAAGATTGGACAATAAATGTGGCCTCTAGGGTATTAACAAGGTTTTACCATAGCCAAAAAAGGAAAATAGCCCGGCCTCTGTGGTAGCCATGTTTTTCAACCAACCAGCATCATTTTTGAACTCGTCCAAGATATTATTGGGATGAATCTTCTGACCGAGTTTCATGAAGATCGGACAATAAATGTGACCTCTACTCTAGAGTGTTAACAAGATTTTACTATAGCCTTATATAGCCATATAAGGAGAATGCCACGCCCATTGGCGGCCATGTTATTCAAGCAAACGTTACCATTTTCGAACTCATCCAAGATATCATTAAGACAAATCTTCTGACAAAATTTCATCAAGATTGGACAATAAATGTGGCCTCTAGAGTGTTAACAAGGTTTTACTATAGCCATATAAGGAAAAATGCCCCGCCCCCTGGCGACCATGTTTTTCAACCAACCAGCATCATTTTCGAACTCGTCCAAGATATTACTGGGGTCAATCTTCTGACCAAGTTTCATGAAGATCAGACAATAAATGTGGCCTCTAGAGTGTTAACAAGATTTTACTATAGCCATATATAGCCATATAAGGAAAAATGCCCCGCCCCTTGGCAGCCGAGTTTTTCAAGCAAACGTAACCATTTTCAATCTCATCCAAGATATCATTGAAACCAATCTTCTGACTTAATTTCATGAAGATTGGACAATAAATGTGGCCTCTAGAGAGTGAACAAGGCAAATGTTGACGTCGCACAACGGACGACGGACAACAGACAAAAGGTGATCACAAAAGCTCACCATGAGCACGTTGTGCTCAGGTGAGCTAAAAACAACAACTGTGTTGAACTGTTATAAACATATATTTCTATATATGTGACTGTCTATAGGACAGAAAGGTGTACTTTTACTCAATCTATATAACAGTAATCTTATTTAAAAGTCCAATATATTGCGGTTGAAGGGGTCCAAAGATCACGACTTTGATATATCCGGCGCGCGATATAAATTGTCAGGTTATTCATGCATGTATATGTATGCATTAGCATAGCTTGGCAATCTCAAAACACACTATTTACCTATTTCATTGAAGTATGTGTTATATCCATGTTATTCATTGGTATAAAACAAAATATTATTCCATGTAAGTATTCAAATGCGTATAATTAAATTTGTAATCCGAAAACAATTGCCAAGTTTTATTGTTCAAGAAAGCATGCACAAATAAGACCCCAATGTACAAAATGACGTCATCTTATCCTCATGGAAAACATGGGCTTTACATTTAATAGTAGTGCATTTTGACAAACTGAGAGAGATTTACCTCTAAATTAAAAGCAAGTAGTTTACATTGTATCTAATGCGCAAAGATTGTTGAGATAGGTCAGTATTGACTTGTGACATTTACAGTTATAATAGTATACACCTTCATGTGTGCACTGGTGCGTTTCGGCAGTTCAAAGCAATTTCAAGAGAGAATGGTAACACCCGACATGACCTGTGATGTTTGGCCAGTGTTGTTATTGTTAATCGCAGTACACAGGTGTTACAGTGATGTACAATGACACCAAACAATCTGGTCAAAACTGGATTATGAATGTCAGATTAAACAGAAAATTAAAGTGGGTGAAAAAAGGGTTAAATACTAGCTTGTACCTGATTTGATCTGATTATGCTCATCACATTTTTGGGAGCCATAACCAGAGCCGATTTGTGATATATTGGACAACGCAATATAACGGACAGTGATATATTGGAGTCAATTTTCAACTATAAATCAGCGAATTTTTTTCTCATTTTCTGAGGGGGAAAAAATCAGTTTTTGGGGAAAAAAAACAAACTTTTCAGGTGGGGGCAGATTTGATAGATTGAGGGCCCTGGACAGTAACGAAATACCCCACAAGTATTAATGGTACAAAATAACAACAACAACAACAATGCCAAAATGGTAGCTAAAGAAACTTCAGCGTACAGTTTATATAGTATTGACAGACCTGTACGCTGAAGGGAATCCCGTATCGAAAGTCAACGAGAGTCGTAACATATTTATGTCACGCTATAAATCAAAGAAAGCTCATTTTCTTGGATACATTTCTTCATATATTGGTGAATAAATATTAATTACTGCATCAGGGAATATTTTAAGGTTCAAATGTTTTAAATGCATCTTACAATAGATGAAAATAACTCTTATCTGACAGTCTGAAATTCACAATTTTGACGCCATTGTCACTTTGTCAGGTGACGAGTTTTCGTTTGGATACTTTCGGATGGACCTTGACATTTTTTGCTGAAACATCACTTACAGTACAGGCAACGTGTACTTTGACAAAAACGCGTGTCTGCGGTGTTCAATTTTCCCGATGGGTGACATTTCGCGGGGGGCGGACACGCTACTGACCGCGGTGTTTGGCGAACACCCGAAATCGCCGCAATTGCACACTATCGTTAACAGGAACACCCGTGCTCACCGCGATGCTGCGCAGCCACCGTAAACACCTGTCTGCGAGGGTCATTCACGCGTTTTAAATGTACATGTACATTTACAAAATAAAATCATATACTTCATGTAAATGTATATATTATGTGCACATTTATGCGTACTTAAACTCGGGCAGTATGTTAAGTCGGAAACTAAAACTAAGCGTTTAGATGATCAATACGATTAACTTTTATGGTGTTAATCAATGCCATTGCCCTTTTTGTTTTCACAAAATTGGGTTTCATTTCTCCCGATTTCCAGAAAATGACTTGTACATGTTGCATGAAATCTAAATATGGCGTGTTACAGCGTGTTTGATTTTTATTTTATTCATATGAAATGTCAGTTCCAAATCATTCGCAAGCTACCCCGGTACTTGAGAAGAAATTCACTACGAAACTTTAAATCGAAATTAAAAGATCCCAATGTTGTCTGCGCTACGAAGATTTTGTGTAAAAAATAAATACATCCACGCCAATTTTCGCGCGCTTTTTATGGTTCAAAACAAAGAAAATGAAAATATCATGGGCATATATACATGTATTTATTTGTGGCTACAATTTGTAACAGAACATGAACTCTACACAATGCACGCACTAGGCGTCAGGGGATTTACGAGTGTTGAAATACACCTGTTCTGATTGGGCGCTTATTTCATCAAATCTTTAAATAGAAACATATGCCGAAATTCATTTGATAGTTTAGAGATATGGCGAACGTTTGTGATTTTTGCATTTCTATCACACTTTTATCGTCAACATTGACCAGAATTTGAATGAATTCGGAAATCTCGGGATTATCGGTTAATGGACAGAGACGGGAATTTTTGCATGTATGCGGTAATCGATTGTGATTGTTCGTAATCATTTTAATTTTTTAGACACCAAATGACACCTATAACATTCAAACGCACGGTAGATTCTTTCTACGAATTGGTACCGACCTACGTTTATGTTTAATTATTTTATTTCTAGCGAACACGATGAACACCGCGGTAGATATTATGGGTCCGCGGTGATTCGCGGTGTCCACCTTATGGAAAACGGCCCCCGCGAATATTTGATCTGAACACCCATCGTGGAGGTCGTTTGGTAAGCGAACACCATAAAATGAACACCGCGACGAGTGGCGTTTGTCAAAGTACACGTTGCCGGTACTGTACGTTTTCTGAAATCTATTTTTTGTGATTAACAACTTACGTCTGGTGGATTATAAGACTGATTTCAGTGTTAATCAGGTAGTTTTAAATAATATTTACTTAGAGTTTGTATTTACACTACACTTTGTTTACAAAACTAGCCAGAATAATTTAAAATACTGGGAAATGTTATTCTGAATTTGAAAACACTTGAGCACATGGTATGTTACTTAAAATAGAAATAACGTCATATGACTGTGAAATCTCGAGAGATTTTCATTTCAAGAATGTCTGTTGCATCGCTATTTTTCTTGATATGTTGGAGCCGAAAAGATAAATTTCAAATGTTTAAGATAGTATTTTGTGAAAGAATATATCAGTTAAATGTGAAAGATGTCAATCTTTCCGATCAAGGGGTTGATTTGGGTCAATAACTGCATTTAAAAGCTGTTTTGGACCGGTCTTTGTTAACTGTCAACTTTTCGGGAATTTCTGGTTGACTTACGTAATGGGTTTGGTCCATAACTTTTAAGTCGCACCAGTCAAAAATCATAAAAAGCGACATTTAAAGTTATGGTAGCCAGAACTACCAAAATGGTTGCCTTTGAGAAAATAATTGTTCCATGTCTATGATTTTATAATGAAATACAGATAATTTTAGTGATCTAAGTTCATATTTGTCAAACAACGTGTAGATTTTAGCTATATACACTTGTAAAACTGTAATTACCATAATAGTATTGTATTTATTTTTCGTTATGGTTTTTACAGACCGGAGTTTCAGCGTTCAGATTTATTCTGAACGCGAATTATTTCAGCTACCAATAAGAGATTTCAGTAGTCACTGGCTACTAGTAACGCAAACAGATAATGCTTGTTCTCACCCTGAACATTCATTGTCGTCATTGTCAATCAGACTGTAACTGTCAAAAGACTGGATGGAAGTCGAACTGGCATTTTTGGGATTTCCGAAAATATACATATTTTGCGTGTCACCAGAGCTGTCAAATGAAACATGTGTAAAACAAGAACTGTCAATATCTTCGTCCATATCATCGCTGTCATTTTCCTCTTCTCTCTCTATTTTATAACTCATTTTGTAAACGTGATAGTAAAATTACAGTCGCGAATATGTATTTTGTTCCTTAACAGTTGATGATGATGAAAGCTTAGCATTGATTGGTCATTTCGATATTATTCATCCAATGAATGGCGTTAAAACACACGAAGTTCGATGGTTCTCGGCTCTTATGGTGGAGGGCCAACAACCAGTCGATTTGACAGCACCACTTCCTTTTTCCGTTTTGTTCAATAGCCAACATGGTAAATTTTCTATAGTTGCTTGAAATATCTCCTCAATCGTGTCACTATCATGAGTCGACAGTCAATGTAAACTAGTCACTTATATCATTGAATCATTTTGCTAATAACTTACATCGACATTTATGCTATTTGACACTTGTAAAGAATTGAAAAAAACATTTTAATTGCACTTGTATAAATTATGTTTTACACTCTCGTATGTTTTTGTAGGGTTACAGAGGCCGCAGAAAGCATATGAAGCGGTTAGCCGCTCCAAAGTCATGGATGCTGGATAAACTTGGAGGAATATTTGTAAGTTTTGAAGTGTTTTCCATAATTAAATTTGATTAAATAATTGTTAAGGTTCATGTTAAGTGCCAAAATGACCCCACATTGTGTAACATAACGCACACAAAACGCACATTTGGGGCATTGTTGGATTTATATAATGATCGAAATTTGTACCACATTTCATACAATCTTAAATAGGCAGCCATCTGGATCAACAAATCAATAGTCTCGGGTTATAATTACCGGGCACGAATATTGCTTACCGTATGTGTCAATATTCGGTAATTCCCGTATGTATTCGTTAAGTGTCCGTTGCATACGTCATATTTATGTTGCAGACACGTGACTTAACAAACGGCCAATCAGAATTGTACATGTAGACACGTGACGTTACACAGCCAATCAGAATTGTACACATAACAATTATCAAAGCTTTCGTTGTTTATATCTATATTTATGGACAGTCTTACTTAAACGGCCGGACATACAAGTCGCATTATTGCTGGCTTTCGCGGGATGGGCCCATTGCGGGCTTCGCATGTATCTTGTATTTGACAAACATTTTGGAAACGTTGTGTTGTGTTAATAAGCAGAAATAAAACGCAAAGAAATCAGAAATGAACTTTGTTGGTTACTGTGTCCTTTCCACGAACAATACGCAATTACGTGACACAGTACATTTTATGGAGCCGTGTACCATGGATACGACCGAAGTACGATCACAAGTGCGATCACGTGCCGAAAAAAATGAAAACATCACAACCACAACGCGACATGAATTCAGGTCAGTTGTTTAACACAATTATGGCAAACTTGGAGAGGGAATTTCAAAATTTATAAAGTAGAAAATTAAAGTAAAAGGCGTCATGACAACGAAATTTTTAAGAATTGTTTTAAAGAATTTAATGTAGTTAGATGTTAAAAATAATAGTGTTGATAATAATTTATGTACACCCAAATTTTACAAATATCAAAATCATGCCAATTTTGCATTTATCGGTACATTTTTATAAATAACGGTGAATTGAGAATAAAAAGAGATATTTGAGTTTTACATTATTTTTATGAGTTATAGAAATAATGAAATTAGAGGCGAACAAATCATTGAGAATATTTAAAGAATTTTATATAAATTGTGTATGATTATAATAAAGATTGTATACGAACGTGCGTTTTTTGCGCACAAATCCATTTTAAATTGGTGGTATTTTTTGTAAAGTTCCATTTAATTAAAACGTACAAGGAAATAATAATATCTTATATAGTTTTGTTTATTATTTTAATAAAGAAACTTTGGCGGTGATTTTATTTATTAATATAGTAGAAAAAACTCGGAGATGATACAAATATTCAAAGTATTTACCTAGTATTTTACATTGGCAGAATTAAGAATTTAGGAATTTAGATTATTTAAGACAGTTTTGTTTATTATTTTAATAAAGAAAATAAGGCGGGTTTTGTTTATAAGAATGATAAAGAAAATTAAAGAGGACGAATAGATAAAATTATTGGAAAATTTAAAAATAGTTTCAGAATTGTAAATGAAAGAAATAGGAAATAAGAACAGTAATGGTAATTGCGAATATGAATAGGGCAGACACTTAAAAAAAATATTATGTAAATATGTATATACGTCATTGTGTTGATTGCAAATATATGTAGGATATCGGTAATATTGAAGGTCTGGAGTAATTTTAAGTAAGAATTTAATGCGATCTGACGCGTATAGCGCAGTGAAAATATAACGATATGTACGCATTAAATTTCTAATATAATTGTGTAAGGGTTACAATTATATTTTATGAGCACGGCTGACTGATCAGCGTTCGGACATACCGAGCCCGAGGTTCTGATAACCTTAGCGTCCTCATGAGTAAGAGAATTTATCCCTGTGCCATCGAAGCAAATTACGCCATGGACAGAAGATGCGATGTCGCATAAGAATTATTTGAGTAGTTCGATTAGGCCAAAAAAAAAAAAAGTCTTGGTTCAGGGAACATGGCCAGAAAAATGTAGGAGGGTAGGTAGGTTTTTTCTTTTTCTTTTTTTTTTTTTTTTTTTTTTTACCAGTCGACTGATTTCAGGGTGAAAAAGGGTCAGTTAATGCACCCATGATTGTTTAAACACTGACCAAATGATTAATATTGCACATGTGGTATTTAGTCGTTGTATATTATTCAATATTCCTAGCTCTTTATGCACTTCTTCAGGGCTAGCGCTGGCCCAAAATTTCTTTTAGCCAACCATTTTTTCTTTGTCTGTCTGTGATAGTGTGACCTTCATATTCATAAGTGAACAAGCCATCTTTATCAGTCTCTGGTGTTTGGGGTGTGACCTTCAGAATTATTCTTCATGAGACCTGACCTAGTCTCCGACAGGTGCTCAAGAGTCTGAATAGTGGCTGTCAAAAGGAGGGTAACCTCAGAATAGCACAAGTCTTTCTTCTGGTACATTTTTTGATAAAATGGCAATGGGTTTGAGGGCATCGCACAGGAAGTGAGCAGTGTACATAAATTTGAATGTTGCTATTGGTTTGTACAGGCTAAGGGCGTCACAGTACATTGATTTTGATTCATTATCAAAGCGAAGCCAATTGTTGTCAAGTTTCCATGACTCTTTGAATGTTCTAGTGTTTTGTGTTTTAATTATTTTTTTTTGTTATGACTCTTTTTCGTCCAACAACGCTTTAAGGTTAAAGACGCCATGTTAGCGACTTTAGAGACAAAGTGGTTACTTCCATTTTTATAGTAGTGTAGATGAATGACTTCCTATGTGTTAAAAATTTGAAATGTTAATTAAAATTAAACCGCGCGTGTTTTTCACATTTTTATTTGATTAAAATACGCTGCTGTCAGTTAGCATAGTGTGCGAGTAAAACAAACAAATTAATTAATTATCATCTTTTCATTTCGATCGGAAATTGGCAGAAAGTTGTAACATCATCGACATAGAACTAATTATTTAATTATCACTTTTAAATTCAGATCAATAGACAGCTTGGAAATAATTAAAATATTGTCACGCTTCTTTTCATTTTTAATCTTTAATAATACGACATTTGCGACCGGCCGCTATTTTGTTTGCAGACGACAATATTAACTGTGTATTCAAAGTGCACAGTGTCTGCGCATGAATGACCGAATATTACTCCATAGCTCCACCCATTTTTACATTTCATTTAACAACGTCATTTCATGTGTAAGCGAGCTCAATGTTGATTGGCCAGCTAGCATGCGCACTTCAATAACAATAAGGTCAAGCGATGTCTCGTATACACGTGCAGACCGGTTATTGTTCACTGTTCAAATTGCGAACACTTTCATTGAAACAAAGAGAAAAATATAGAAAACCAATCCAGGTTTAATTGGTGGCTGTTTTCAATGAAATTTTACGAGATTTTAGCATTTTCGCCATCAGATTTTTTTCCTTGGACCAAAAAAATCGTTAGGGTCGGGGGCAAAAAATAGGGTCGGTCAGGTTCCCTGAACCAAGACTATTTTTTTTTTTGGCCTTAGGAGCAAAGACCTGAATAGTATACCGATACGTGTTCTTATATTATGAATGCATATATATAAAAGTCTGCCTTGTCATATTTGCGCATTTTTACAAGTGCACAGGTCAAACATGTCAATAAATCTATGCCCAACGGCAGAACTATAGTGATAAAGATGAGGTTTATGAAACCATGATATGAACAGGTACGTCTATCATTACCCATTACTCTAGGTCAATAAAGTGGCGCGCGCCTGTCAAAAATTTACTGGCTGCACGTGCGTAAAATGATTATACCTAAGGCGGTACACAAGTCATATTAAGTAAATGGCTTGTCAGATGTCCAACTGTCATGTACTTATCCGAAGTATATTTTGAGGAATTGACTTACATTTTTCGTTGTAAAGAATTTATTTTTTTGAATAAGATATCACAGTAAGTTGTCATGACGATATTTAACAATAACTAAGGGGATATTTATAAATGTTTGCCATGATTTTGAACAACTGATACTTGTATCACCACGACGCAGATAAAAATATCGAGATTTGAAGACAACGCCGAAGAAGAGCGACTTCTCGAGACAACGCCTTCCACAACGAATAGAAGAAACAAACAACATAATTAGAATGGAACATCACGGCGTTTACTCTCAAAGTGAATACCTGGTTCTATCGCTAAAAGAGGACCAACGCCAGAAGATTTCGAAGGACAACAAGTGACGCAACACTGGACACAATACTTGTGACGTTAAACACTATAGAGTAGATGCAGCCGTTCAACTGTTTGACGTGCGTAGATAACGCATTTGGAATGATACTTCCGAGGCCTAAGACATCAAGGAGAACACTGCTATAGTTAATACCTCGTGAGCAGTATGGCCAATAGAAGATCTTAATGTCCCGAGAGAAATGAAGACGCTGGGGCCATCAACAAAAGTACAAACGACAACGAAAACAACAACGATTAATACAACGGAAACGACAATCGACGACGCAAGTTAAACATTGGAAAGCAGAGCTGAATCAACAAACGCATTCCAATTGCCACGGGCGAATCCACAATCGGCTTATCTTCATGACGGCGGCAATGACTTCAATGAAACATCGTATTCGCAGCGAGCTACAACTTCAAGACAACATGGACGACACCAGATGTACAGGTGGCCAACGATCAACATATGATGTTCTACACAACATTTCGATTGACATTTAAATTGTATATCAATTACTAATGTTATTTATTTCAGCAGAGATGCTTGTCAAGGAAATTATATTGTTATCCGCATATTTTCCATCATTTGAGAGTGTTTATAGGAATGTAGTTTTTGTTATTTAATTAGTAATTCAATAGTAAAATTTTAAAAGATTTTTTTAAATCATAAAATATAAAAAAATCAAATTAAGGGGGAAAGTTGTGTAACATAACGCACACAAAACGCACATTTGGGGCATTGTTGGATTTATATAATGATCGAAATTTGTACCACATTTCATACAATCTTAAATAGGCAGCCATCTGGATCAACAAATCAATAGTCTCGGGTTATAATTACCGGGCACGAATATTGCTTACCGTATGTGTCAATATTCGGTAATTCCCGTATGTATTCGTTAAGTGTCCGTTGCATACGTCATATTTATGTTGCAGACACGTGACTTAACAAACGGCCAATCAGAATTGTACATGTAGACACGTGACGTTACACAGCCAATCAGAATTGTACACATAACAATTATCAAAGCTTTCGTTGTTTATATCTATATTTATGGACAGTCTTACTTAAACGGCCGGACATACAAGTCGCATTATTGCTGGCTTTCGCGGGATGGGCCCATTGCGGGCTTCGCATGTATCTTGTATTTGACAAACATTTTGGAAACGTTGTGTTGTGTTAATAAGCAGAAATAAAACGCAAAGAAATCAGAAATGAACTTTGTTGGTTACTGTGTCCTTTCCACGAACAATACGCAATTACGTGACAATTGAAATTTAAAAATAAAAAAATGATCAGTAATACTCAAAATAAATAAATGAAATTAACATATGGTTTAAATAATTATATATTATTTCTACATATGTATACATTTTCAAGAAAAAAAAATACAAATCTTAGTAAGAATGTCATTATTAGCAAAAATTATCCAATATATGGCAAATTCTCAAATCCATTAAAAAGAACACACATGAACCAAATAAAACCACCAACAGTATTGACCAGTTATATTTAAGGTACTACTACCATTGAATTGCGTCAATAAAGCTCCACAACGACACTATGCGAATTTCAAAATGAACATGTTTATACCATGAGTTGCTATTTATAGATTTTTGAAAAAGTCTAAGTTTCCAATTACATAGCATGCGATCAAGAGGAGTTATGATGTTATGAAATATATTTCATGAAACTATATCATTTTCCTATTATCTCCATAACAATGACGCTTACGTGAAATTCACTTATTCAATAGAATCTTGATACATTTAAGTCTCTTCCCTATTTAATTTCATCTGTCGTCCATCTTTGTAAGCAGTTTGTATTGATCCTCATTTGCGAATTTATTAGATATTGCTTACATATTATATTTATTTGATTAGATAACTTGAAAATACCTCATGAACAAATTATAAAAACTTAAGAACAAATGGATCGATAATATTTTTTAATTTGTCGAAATTGAAAAGATATATTTTTCGAATATACTTCCGGCAAATAATGGCTAGCTGAACAGGTAAACATGACAAGACAATAACAAATGCATTTTTTGATCGATGACAAGGTTTTTATAGAAAGGTAAATGTTCACTTGGTAAAATATGTACGTGTGCCCAACATTTGTATAAATCATTTTTCCGATCCCATAAATATAATGCCTAGATCGTTAATCAAAATATTGTTATGTCGACTTCCTTTAAACCGGATGTTTTATGCCCCACGTGTTTGACGAACGGGTATGGTGTTCGAGCAGTGACATAAACATGTTGTAATTTTTTTTAAGGTAGCAAATTAGTCGTCTCTCCGAGTCTTATATATTTCAAATTAACAATACACGTTTATGCCTTTTGGTAATATAGTTTATTTTTTGTATTTGTGTCATTTCGTGACTATAATGAGTACTGTATTGCGAGTAAATAAGTAAATTTGACAATAAAGGTTCACTGGAAAGTCCACCGTACTAAAAGTAGTTCCCAATTATTTTGTTAACTTTTGACATTCTTTGATGTTTTTCTTTTGGATATTTTAGGATTGTTGGTGTGTGTTGTGTGGACTTTTCATTTGTAGTACCTAACATTAAGTGTATACAATATTTTGACCAAAGGAATTTGTTCAATTTAACTCCGTTTGTTATTTTGATAATTTCATGCATGCGCTGTATATTTCTTCAAAAGCAACATTTTGCATAATATTTTTTTTATAATCATTTACTGATCTGTTCTACAAGTATTTACAAGCATATTGACATATAAATTGAATTATTTGCCATAATATTTATTGAACTATTCCTATGTGAAGAATAAGCCTTTTTACACTTTACATGAACCTTAAGAAATTAGTTCTGGGTTCCATCTGAAAGTGTCTTCGGCTGTCGCTCAAAATATTTTCAGACTTGGAGCGACTTAAAAGTTATGGGGAAATTGCAATTGCAAATTATACCAGTTAATTTTAGCAACCAAAATAACTTCACAACAGAGCTTTTGAATGCAGAAATAACTAGAAAAAAGCATCATAATTAAGGAACTTCTTGACAATCTGGATCTCCATTATCTGGTAGATCTGTTGATTCATAAGGACAGTGCTTGGTGTGCGCACATTGCATTACTTGATTTTTACAGTTTTAAAGGGAATCATTATGAAACTTGGTCGTATTCATTGTTTATTTAGCTTAATTTGAATCTGGGTCACAAGTGTCCCAAAACTAGTAGACGAGGTTATGTTGCCTGTTAAGTGCCAGGCTTTTCCGGCTCCATTTTGGGAATACGCCACACTGGAATTTTGTGTCGTTAAAACCCCCACCCCCATTTTGGGAAAAAAATTATTCGCGAAATTGGCTCAATTGGGAAAAATTATCGCATGTAAATAGTGTTTCTTATATTTCAAAGAAGCCGTTAGCTGGTAAATAACGACTATTTTGATAACTTATTATTAAAATTTTACAAAGTATTATGAACATGTGAGATAAGTGCAGGATTTTTAACCTGAATTTGGGGAAAAGGCCTGGCCTTTTTTTAGGTGAAAAAAATCGTGCGAAGCGCCGGATTTTGAGGAAAATAAGGGAAGTCTTAAATAATCATTAACATATTTTACAGTTTTTAAAACAAATTCAAGGCAACAGATAATTTAATTATGCAACACTTTCTATTTTCTACACCGGATCAGGTTAACTTATATATTTTAAGGTAAAAAAAAAAAAAATTTTTTTTTTTTTTTTTTTGGAATTGGGAATTTTTTTTTTCAATTGGGGAAAAAAACCCAGATTTGCATTGGGAATGGGGCCGAATTTCGGACCCGTGGCATAGGGCGGAAAAAGCCTGAGTGCAGTTTTTTTCCACTGGAAATTTGGCTTGGGCATTCTGAATTGGGGAAAATCCAATCATTTTACTTTTGTTAAATTCATTGTTGATTTCCTTAAACAAGTTTGTAAATTAAGAATAAAATTGTTTTTTACATTCTATTAACTAAGAATCACTGTTAAGAGCTTGATTAGGAGATGAACTGCATATTTTTTATTAATAGAATGAAATTTCGTCCAAAAATAAGACCATGCATGTGTCGCAGGGTTCAGTATAAGCAGAACTTATACTGCCTTGCTATATTAGCTAGTCTGATTTGGAACTGTGAGGTCCAGGCAGTGATATTTTTACAAATGTTCTCATCTGAGTCCTGGGACTCGATAACTTGCAAATCTATGAGTCCCCGAATTGAAAGAATGAGTCCAAATATTAACCAATATTATTTTTTGAGAAATTTTAATGCATTTTTGGGACTCACATAATTCAAAACTTTGCATCCCCAGAGGTTTTTGTGAGTCCATGACGCAGGACTCGCAGGTAAAAAAATCACTGGGTCCAGGGTTCAATCCTCAATGTGGTCTAGATTTATCTGGTTGGTTTACATTGGGCCCAACGTAAGAAAAATGCCCATGTGTGTCAAAGTCCTTAAGATGCTGTGGCAGCAGGTAATTTGTTGAAGAATTTCACAAATGGAGGGAATGTGTGTAGCAAGGTTTGGTATAAGCAGAACTTATAGTTCCTTGCTATATGAGCTCCCTTCTATAGTGACGCGGTTCATTCCCCAATGTTGTTGTGATTTTTCTGGCTGGGTTACACATGACCTAATGATTCAGACTGATGGATTAAAATGAATAATTTTATTTATGAAAATGAAAAATAATGAAATAAAAAGATTTAAGTTCAGTCTTTGTAATATCTGTTAACTGTATCTCTTGTTATATGTAACATTATGAAGAGCATTGAACAAGGAAGTTTTTATACCAGCTTTTTTCAAAATATGCATTCTCACCAATGAGTTTTTTATTAAGGCCCCAAAGCCTAGCACTGGACCCCACAAGTCAAGGGAATGCCTGCCCCTGACAGTGTTCCTGAAGAACAAACTCAAGTACGCACTCACAGGGGACGAGGTGAAGAAGATTGTGAAGCAGAGACTGATCAAGGTCGACAGCAAGGTGCGCACCGACACCAAGTACCCTGCTGGATTCATGGGTAGGCAGCATCCTCTACAGTTGTTGTTGGATGTTCTGTATGACATTGGTGTTTTAAGTAGAAGCATTGGCTGTTATACACCTCATTAATAATATATGTGAGTCTCTTAGTCATTAAAATTGGATATTTGTACAAACAAGCAGGAATTACTGTGTTAGGGTATATTAAGACACATATAAACCTCAACAGCTAAAATTGACACATGTTAGATTTAGACAAGGCATTTATAAGAATGTAGAGAGGCAACTTTTGGGTCATTAGTTGTCCTAACTTATAATAATGCTCACCATTGTTATGCCATTGTGATAATTGTCAGGCATGTATCGAAGCCAAGACTGCATTGGTTGTTGTTTTTGGTCAAAATGATGCCTATAATAACTTCCTCTGACGGTCGCTGCCTGCCATGTCTTGCTTGCAGCATCACCAACAGTCGATACAAACTTTGATCAGCGTTTTTGTTTTTCAAATGTGGGGCTGTTTTTTGGCCCCATTCCTAAAGCCAAAAAGTAAATTTTCCCAAATAACTGCCTTAACTTTCTGATGGAAGGTGTCCAAAAACAAAAAATGCAACATTTTGTAAATTTCCCTATGCAGCTCTACAAGTTTAATCTTGATAAATATAATTTTGAAAACGTGAATTGTCAATTTTAACAGTTTTTTAGCAAAAAAACCAATGCCAGTTTCCCAACACATGTCAAATGGTGCTATTTTGCCCAATCCATAGTGCTGAGCCCCCTTTTCCAAAATGGCAGAAAAATGTTGTTGATGGGGTATCTGTGAAGTTAAATCACTCTGGAAACCTAAATTCTGCTGTAAAGGGTGATTTAATACTGCCTGCAGTGAGTTGTCCGTTTCTTGTCGAGTACATGTATTTGACATGGTTGAACATGGTTGAAAGAGTTGAAAAAAAAATGGAAACAGAGGTTAGCATCTTGAAAATTTTCTACTTGCACATGATTCTACATTTATACAAAATGTTTAAATCCTCCAGGGACCGAAACTTAGCTCGCATACTCGCAAAATGCGAGCGAGATTTATGGATAGAGAGTTGAAAAATATAAAGCTTGCAATTTTCTGCGAGTAGAAATTTCAGATTACTCGAACCTGTTTTTCCATAAATCCTATTGAGAGATAATTACTTTCTATACTCACGACTCCCATTTTCAAGATCAAAATCTTGCTTAAATTAAACGATTAAAGTGTTAAAAATTGCATTAACACATTCGGCCACCATTGTTGTTGTTGTTGTAAGATTCAAGGGAAGCTACTCTGGTAAGAAACTTAAAGCTCCAATTTTAAAAATTTTAAAAGGTTGCAGTTTGCCTTTAAAATGGCAACTGGAGTTAAAGCTTGTTTTCAACAATTTGGAGTTTCAAGTCACAATTGCTGAATATTTAATGTGTGTCCATGCCTATAATTATTGAGATAACTGTTTTGTACCAGCAATGATACACTACGCGACCAGGGGTTGAAGAATCCACTCGACTGCTCGCATATGCGAGTGAAGTTGATGGTCGGGCGATTAAAATTTGTTGAATACTCGACCGACCGGGCAAGTGCTGTTTTTCAAGTTGAAAAATATAAATTCAGTTCCAGAACTCCTTCCACATCGATACAAATTGCGAACAATTTTTCAAACGAACAAAAAATACGTTTAGTACACAAAGAAACTGCACTTTCGTTTTGACAATGAATAATGACGTCAAGGGCACAGTAAAAATAATTCTCGAAATCGGCTGCGCTCTTCGTCGTTGTCAGTGCTCTTAGCTAATCGATTAAAAGTGAATAAAACTGTTAAATAAATTGGTCATTCCGTGAATTTTAATGTAAATATCAATACAACAATAAAACATCACTGGTAAATTATAATGCTTCTTATATTTAATTAAAAATAAACAGAAAAAATAATTATTAATAAACAGAATAATTCCGAATTTCGTGATCAGCAGCCTTAGGCAAAATTTACCGTATTGTAACCGTTTGTCAATCAAGTGTGTCTTTCAGTAAAAGTTCGTCTGAAATATTAAAATGGAAAAGGGTTCTATTTTAAAATATCTGCAAGTTGGTGGCGACAGGGAACAAAAAGAATTAGAAAGGTCATCAAAACGAGAAGCGGAAAGAATTGAGAAAAGGAAAGAGGTGCAGAAAACGTAAGGAAAGCAAATAATCTAATCCATCAGATAATGTAGTTAATTTGTTTGCAGTTTAGTGTCACTATGTTAAGTAGGTTTAAAAGGTTCTGGTAGATCATAACTATAAATATAGATATCTATATTTTAATGCAGGGCGAGTAGATTAAATTGAAGGGCGAGTGGATTGTCAGGCCTGCTCGCCCTGCAGGGCGAGTGGCTCTGGAAAAATTCTTCAAACCTGGCGACCCGTGATTGTTGCCCAATTCACGGAGTCAAGGCGGACAGTTTGCTATTTGAGTGGAAAATCACCGCAATTTCACGTGATTCGTTACTCCGCCGTCGTGCGAGAGCAAGATAATCTCCGCGCTGATTCCCCTCAATTTTAAGGTGACTCGCCGTGATCGCAGTAGATATCGGTGACATGGATGATTCGCCAATTCATGCATATAACCCGAATCGTATCGATAACTGTATACATAACGCTTTTCTAATGTTCACAATTATCAAATAATCCAACATAAGTACAACATCACTTACAAAAAAAATAATCTTAAACATTTATGTTGGTAAATATGTTTGAGAATTTCATTAACACAACCATATGACGACGCCATTTTTCAGAAGTGTAAAGAGTACAGTGCATAATGTGGAACACGGCTTTCATTGGACGAGCGTATTTAAATTTAGATTGAATGCAATACGATCTTACAAAAAAAACGTTTTATTGCGTCATACGCCTTCATGTAAAAAAACGTTTTCCTCCTGGAAATTGTGCTATTAATGCATAATATTATCAAAACATTTTATCGACACGTAAAGCGTTGTAACAAATTAATATACAATTCAAAACAAAAAGAACACACTTCCGATGTTTTAATGTTAACACGACGTTTACAAATGCTTCCAATATAGTCATCATGTATATTTCCCGACAAAAGAGCGTGAATATTATGCGGCAATGTACAATGATTTTTTATACAAACTGCGTATCACAGAGAACATTGAATTCTGTTGATTTCGGTTAAATGTTTCTTTGGTATTTTTAAAACAATTATATTGCCAACAATTTGATATTTCTTTTAAAGTCATTTCAAATCAAACACGCCGTATCTGTATCGACACTGATAGAAGTAAAACATAATACCTTGACTTGTATAGTTTTTTTGTTGTGAGAGACCATCTGAGTAAACGCCGAAAAATATATGCAAACTGTTTTTTTTTGTCAATGCCCTTTGTCCATTATCGCGCTTAATTGGCAGCGCCATCCTGTTGTTTCTGTGATTGTCACATCTTTTCACAGTTTGAACACTTACAAAGAGTGCCAATTAGACACTAGAACAAACACTATCACCCGCTGGACAGTACACAATAAATAATCAAATGTTGAGTTTTTTTTTGTTTTGGGCGTGAAAACCCAGAGAAATGCATGTACATTATACATCATCATCAAATTGATTGAACTCTGCGAAAGCTAAGTGCTACGTTGATATACTCATTTTTTTTTTCAGCAAAACAAACACAATGTTTAATGGCTTTTATATATAGGCAATGATGTAATAACAACATATTATATAACACGATGTCATAATAACATATACTTAAAAATAGAACACTAATGTATTTCAGATTTCCAGCTTATCAAGCATGGTGAATGTATGTACAACGCTCGGAAAGTAACGCGAGTAACACGAGTTATTGGCATTGGAGCCTGAAACAGAAAATAAATTAAGTATAGCATAATTTAGTCCAAATAATAAGACGTAATCTACCGATTACATTTAACCTTTAAATGAAAGTGTTACTTAAACAATTTTCTGTGTCTTAAGGCGCGAATATTTTGCTAAACACTGTTAACAAAAGGGCTACACGTTATAATTCTTAATGAAATGCAAAAATAAATATTAACATAATTATAACATCAATAAACACACACAGTAAAATCAAAGTTTAAATGGAAAACTTATATCATATTTCTCGTAAATTACCAAATTATTAGTTTCGTCTAAATCAAATACCATGTATAGAGAAACAAGGTAAAATGACGAAACACTATGCAACTTTCAATTTATACAGTGCTACGCTACATGTATATGGCAACAATATGGAATTTGAACAGTGGTAGTGTATTCGGGCCTGGAATATAATGGATTGTAAGTTTTAATAAACATTCTGCTAATGCAATTAGTTAAATAATGTTTACATGTTATGTTCAATAATTATTGCATGATCATTCTGCGCTGTTATGTTAATTTGAAGCCGTTAAAGCTTCCGACATTACTTCACCAAGTTCATGTCGGAATGGGAGAATTTTAGCTAATACGCCAATTGTATACAACAACAACAAAAGCTTTATTATTGCAATGTAAAATGTAAGTGTATACATATATGTTACATGTACATGTAATGTAGTGTAACCCTCAACGTAAATCGCTTAAAAAGGTGAACCACGGCGGTTCGCGCTGATTGCGTAACAGCGAGATACATCGCGCGACGGTCACCCTGGAGTCGCCGAGACATCACCCAAATTTTCCTGTCGCTCGGAATCACCGCTATTTGTCACGTTGCATGGATTGCGGTGATGCGAGAATCGCGACAAAAATCACGGGTCGTGTAGTGTACTGCTTTTTTAAGTAGCCAACATATAATGCACAATTTTAAGCAATATGATACAAGAAATGTATTATTTTAAATAAAAAAATATATAAAAATCCCAAATTGTGAGTAAGTTTTTCATTTTGCAAGTGAAAAAAAATCAACTTGCAGAAAAACTGCAAGTGCCTTTATAGGTTAAATTCGGTCCCTGTCCTCCCGAGCCATTCATATAGTTAGAATTATTAAATAATCATGTCAGGCATGTATCGAAGCCAAGACTGCATTGGTTGTGTTCTTGGTCAAAATGATGCCTATAATAACTTCCTCTGACGGTCGCTGCCTGCCATGTCTTGCTTGCAGCATCACCAACAGTCGATATAGACTTTGATCAGTGTCTGGGAAGATATACAATGTTCTGCCGTGGATGCGCCCTTGCGTCATTGGCGCAAAAATAAAAGATTTGTCCCCACCCGTTTCCCGTATATGGGTCCGCGGGCACACAGGAATTAGGAATAAAAACAAATCAATTCAATTTGTAAGTCGGTAAAGTAATCGAGTGAATGTGTAACTAGAACGAATTATTTCATTGGACGTGACATCATGCAGCCAATGGTTAATTTACTTTAATAACACTTTATTGCAATGGTAAGTTGAGATTATAACAACCAATCAGCTGATATCAAGGAAATTTTCACACCTATCAAAATGGCGGAAAGTGACCGGCCAAAGAAAACAATCCATTTTAGTTTTTTTTCCTCCGGCAAGTAAAATAAGAAAATATGACGATAATAATAACAACACCCCAACAGAGTCTTCCCAAGTCCCAACATCGTTTAGCAATGACAAAAAAGTCTGCCCCTAAATGTACATTCCAAGCAAATTGTCTTAGAGAAAATTGTCTTGGTCACTGTTTGACAACAACAAAATGACATGCAGTTTGTGCATAAAGCACAAAAAGAAAACGCCTTTACTATCGGTAATTCTAATTATCGAACCATTAAGTACTTTGACACGCAATGCTGAGTCCAATGACCATAAATCTGTTCAAAGTTTTGTAAATATGTTGACAATTGTTTGACAGTTTAAAAAAGTTTTAAAATGTTCAAGTTTGAATTAGAATGTTGCATCCTGTGGACTGGCTGTAAGAAGAAATCAAGCAAATTTAAGAGTGCAAGTAAAAGGTTATTAGTGTCTGAAAATTTAATTCTGCTACAAATATATTTCTGTGTCCCCAGATTTTTCCTTTTTGTCCCCACTTTTTTAAGCCTAAAGGGTCCCTGTCCCTAACAGTACAGATTCACGGCAGAACACTGATATATCACTCTGGAAACTTCCAAGGCCTAAATTCTGTTGTTTGGGATGATCTCTTAATTCCTGAAACTGGCTCAGGAGGATTTTTACCCTTTGTAATGTTGAATCATGTGCTTGTTAAATAGTTACAAATACGTGAATTAATCTCTGTTTCTAACAAGATATAGATCATGAGCTTTTATCTTCATGCTTTGAATAAAACACAAGTAAGCTGCTGGAAACTCTTTGCCCTGTCAAATTACAAACCTGCCCCGGCAAAAAAAAGTCTACTTGCTCTTGGGGAACAGGAAACCACTTACTTCTATTATAAGAAAACTCCTTTGTTCAAGGCCGGTTACTTTGTAAAAATATGGCTTGCAGATTTTGCTGTATCTGAAGTTCTATTCATTTTCAGATTAACAATCAAATTGATTGTATAAAATGGTGAGAAAGTATAGTAAATTTTTTTTGGAACTTCAACCTGAGATTGATAATTTGACAATGATTTTTATACGCCCGTCTATGACGGGACGTATTATGGTATACCCCGCGTCTGTCCGTCCGTCCGTCCGTCTGTCCGTCCGTCCGTCTGTCCGTCCGTCCGTCCGTCTGTTAATGTCGTACGCTACGTCAAATATCCTTTGACAGATTTTCTTCAAATTTTAACACAATCTTAATATTGATAAACCCTGATCCCCTTTCGTTTTTGACGGAATTCTGAATTGTCGTTCCAGAGTTATGGGACTTTGTTCGTCAAAATTTCGTGATTTCATTGAATGTCCTACTGTAGCTCAAATATCCTTCGATGGATTTTTTTCAAATTTCAACACAATCTTAATATTGATAAACTCTGATCCCCTTTCGTTTTTGACGGAATTCTGAATTGTCGTTCCAGAGTTATGGGACTTTGTTCGTCAAAATTTCGTGATTTCATTGAATGTCCTACCGTAGCCGTCCGTCCGTCCGTCTGTTAATGTCGTACGCTACGTCAGATATCCTTTGACAGATTTTCTTCAAATTTTAACACAATCTTAATATTGATAAACCCTGATCCCCTTTCGTTTTTGACGGAATTCTGAATTGTCGTTCCAGAGTTATGGGACTTTGTTCGTCAAAATTTCGTGATTTCATTGAATGTCCTACTGTAGCTCAAATATCCTTCGATGGATTTTTTTTTTTTTTTTTTTTAGTATCCCTGAAAAATTGAACAAGGTGAGCTTTTTTCTATTCCGATTGTACACTACCACTTACCCATCTACATTTCTCTTTTATTATTGGTCAAAATATCTATAACAGGTTTACTTCAACTCCATATCCTCTAAAGAAATGCATACATATACTCAAAAAAAGATATGGTATGAATGTCAAGGAGACGGCGCTCCATGCTCATGTACTTATAAAATAAACCATGTATTCAAATACAAATAAACTGAAGTAAAAAAATGATTCAAAGGGTTATTTATTACCTTACTACTTCATTGGCGAACGACGGGCGTATCATGCGCTCATGGCGCAGCTCCTCAGTTATTTAAGAATTACAACCCAGACATTTTCTGATAATATTGCATATGCTATAATTGTGCACTGTTTGTTGTTGGGTTGTTGTGTTTTGGGGGGAATCTTGAGGCAGAAATTCAGACCCATTCCTGATCCCAGGACAAATATTTTTGCTAAATAAAGGTTTCCAAAACAAAAATAATAAAAAATGCAGTATTTTTATATTTCCCTATCCAGCTCTTTAAGTTGAACCTTGGTTAATATAATATTGAACATACTTTTGTTCTCAATATTAAACCATTTTGTAGCACACAAACATTTGCCCCAATTTTAGTCTAAACAACTGTCAGTAATTTTCCCGAATCCTTAGGGCCAGGGCCCCATTCCCAAGATGTGGAGAGAAAAAGACTCTGCATGTGGTTTTTGCTTTCAGACGTGATTACCATTGAGAAGACTAATGAGAACTTCCGTCTCCTATACGACGTCAAGGGCAGGTTTGTGGTTCACAGGATCAAGCCTGAGGAGGCCAAGGTAGATAACTCTTGGCATCTTTGCTCTGTGAAAAGAGGGTTTAATGAATGTGTGTAAACTGTAAAGCGATTTACTTAGGTTCAACTTATAGAGCATGATCAGACATAAACTTAAAGTTGAGACTTATTTAAAAGAAAAAAAAATGTCGGAAACCATCAATGTTAGGTCCTATCTGGGGAAAAGTTATACTTTTTTCCTTTGGGAGTGGGTCATTCTACACGCTCCAAATTTAAACAATAAGCCCACTGAATATGTATTTGTGATATCCTGAGCAAGTTGATTGTGTTTTCAAGTACAAGCTGTGCAAGGTGCGCAAGAGGCTGGTTGCCCCCAAGGGTGTGCCAATGATCACCACAAGTGATGGGCGCACAATCCGCTACCCCGACCCCAACATCAAGGTCTTCGACACTGTCATGGTGGACACCAGCTCCGGGAAGGTCAAGGACTTTATCAAGTTTGACAGTGGTGTGTATGCGAGTCTATTATGAACACATATGCCTCGTTCTGGAAAAACTGTGTTCAATGCGTGTGCGTAGTGTCGTCCAAGATAAGGCTGTACATTCCCTGCAAGCACTTTTTGCCTGGATTTTGAAAAAGAAAAGGCTTCCCGAAAAGAAAAATGCCATATAAGCAGAAAGTGTTATCTCTGGTACGCGTGTGCAGACTGCACAGCCTTATTTTGGGTGAGCACAATATTCCCATGAGGCTCAAATAAACTACCATCTTTGACTGTATGTAGCATATTTGTTCTTGTCTGTCGAGAAGTCCTTACCTGGTTTGGACTGTAATTTCATCATATATAAGGCATTATTGAAATAACTTTCCACAAAAGATCACCATATTGAGTATTACGCTGGATACACTAATCAGATTTACATTTGTTTTAATTCAAATAAAAAAGTAGATAATCTATAACAAAAAAGGAAAGATTAATGGTGTGTCTTTGAAAGAGCAATTATTGATCATTTCTTAATTATTACTGAAAGTGAAAGAACATGGTTTTACAATTAATATTTAAACTAACTTGCTACATCCTTTTTAACCAGGTTTTCCGAAGGAAAAAACTGGTTATTAGATTGGCGAATGCGGGCGGGCTGGCTGGCTGGCGGGCTGGCTGGCGGGCTGGCGGAATAAGCTTGTCCGGGCCATAACTATGTCGTTCATTGTCAGATTTTAAAATCATTTGGCACATTTGTTCACCATCATTGGACGGTGTGTCGCGCGAAATAATTACGTCGATATCTCCAAGGTCAAGGTCACACTTTGAGTTCAAAGGTCAAAAATGGCCATAAATGAGCTTGTCCGAGCCATAACTATGTCGTTCATCGTCAGATTTTAAAATCATTTGGCACATTTGTTCACCATCATTGGACGGTGTGTCGCGCGAAATAATTACGTCGATATCTCCAAGGTCAAGGTCACACTTTGAGTTCAAAGGTCAAAAATGGCCATAAATGAGCTTGTCCTGGCCATAACTATGTCATTCATTGTGAGATTTTAAAATCATTTGGCACATTTGTTCACCATCATGGGACGGTGTGTCCCACGAAAGAATCACGTCAATATCTCCAATGTCAAGGTCGCCACGACTAAAAATAGATTTAAAAAAAAAAAACTTACAAAGGGGGTTAATTTTTTTTGGTCATTTCAAAAGTTCAGTTTGAGTTTTCTCCCTTTATCAGATTTTTTTTTTACAATGAAAACCTGGTTTTGTGACAATTTTGTCCCTTGTTTGCACCTTAAACCATAGCTGTGAGGATATGGCCTGAACAGTACTGTAGGGAACATTCTACGTAAGGAAAAAGTTGCTTGAAACTTTAACAACCAGTTAAGATATTGGAAGTCTTTTGTATCAAGTTTTTTAAGATAATTTAGGGTAAAAATGTGTACTTTGTTTTCATTGTGAACAAATAGTTTACATTAATATGCATATTTTTGATAAGCATCTTCATTACAACATTGTTTTTATTTATGTCTAAATTTAGCAGGTTATTATCATAAATGGCTGTCAAGGTTTTAAGTAATTAACCACAAGCTGAGTACTAGTATATTGTGCGTTTGTGCAGGTAACCTTTGCATGATCACTGGAGGCCACAACTTGGGGCGTGTTGGTATCATCCAGCACAGGGACAGACACCCGGGCTCTTTTGACATAGTCCACGTCAAGGACGCTGTGGGACACACCTTCGCCACCAGGTGAGCGGTACTCCCATCAGGGTGTTTGACTAGCATTTGCGTGAGGTGTCGTCCCAGATTAGCCTGTGCATTCCACACAGATACATCTGGGATATCACTACCTACATGCATTAAGCCATATTTACCCAGAGCGCAGCTCATGTAATAACATGTTTAAAATAGTCTCGATGTAAATATGTTATCTATCTTCAGATTTTCATTATTTATTAGTAAGTAATCGGCCTAAATTGCCTGGACTGTTTCAGTAGAATACTGATTATTAAGATGGTAAACTTTTGCTAAAAGAGAAAAAACTATTTCTTTAGTCATTTGATACTTAACTTTTTATACCCCGGTAGGGTGGCATATAGCAGTTGAACTGTCTGTCAGTCTGTGCGTTTGTCCGAAAACTTTAACATTGTTCATAACTTTTGCAATAAAGTCTGAAGATAGCAACTTCATATTTGGCATGTATGCGTATCTCATAATGCTGCATATTTGGTGTGGTGAAAGGTCAAGGTCATGGTCATCCTTTAAGGTCAAAAGTCATAAAATACAATTCAAGGGAAGTTATAAGCTTTAAATGCAAGATAATTTCTAAACCTGCCAAATGATATATTGAAACTTTATTTCAAAGCAGCCCAATATGGGGCATTGTGTTTCTGACAAACACATCTTTTTGTTGCAGCCCGTTTTTAATTTAAAAACTGGACGTATTATAGTTTTACCCTTGGTGGGCGGCGTCCACAGCAGTGTCCGCTCTCTAATTCAAATAGTTTTCATCCGATCTTCACCAAACTTGGTCAGAAGTTGTGTCTAGACAATATCTAGATCAAGTTCTAATATGGGTCATGCCGGGTCAAAAACTAGGTCACAGGGTCACTTAGTGCATTTAAAGGATTAAGCATGGTGTCCGCTCTCTATTTGAAGTAGTTTTCACGTGATCTTCACCTAATTTGGTCAAATATGGGTCATGCCTGGTCAAAAACTAGGTCACGAGGTTACTTAGTGCATTTCAAGCACATAGCATGGTGTCCGCTCTCTAATTGAAGTTGTTTTTATCTGATCTTCACCTAATTTGGTCAGAAGTTAAGTCTAGATGATATGTTGGTCAAGTTCGAATATGGGTCATGCCGGGTGAAAAACGAGGTCAAATAGTGCATTTTAAGCATGTAGCATAGTGTCCGCTCTCTAATTGATGTAGTTTTCATCTGATCTTCACCAAATTTAGTCAGATGTTACATATAAATGAAATCTAGGTCAAGTTCAAATATGGGTCATGCCGGGTCAATAACTAAGTCTCGAGGTCACATAGTACATTTCAAGCATTGTGCATGGTGTCCAAAACCTTCGAACGGGCGTATCTTGTAACAGTTTGGCACTCATGTTTATATTAGTTTACCTTAGATGTTATGAAAATCTTTAAATGCATCTATCGAAGCCAGGTACTGGTAATGAGCCAGTCTTGGTCAAAAGGATGCAAAAAGAAATGTCGTTCGACGGTCGCTGATTGTTTCTGTAAACTTTCAGCATCACCAACTTACGCAACAATGTTGTAGATTGATGGACAAAGTCTCACAAGTATGTTGTCCAATAGCCCTGTGACGTGTTATTGGAATTGTCGACAAGAACTGGCTGTATAACCACATCCCTTAGGAATTCATTTTAATTGTTAGGATTTTACTGTACTGTTAAAAAAAATCAAGAACATGAGTTATAAACCAGGTTTTCAACACAGTTGTAATTCTGGGTATATTGTGGACGGCATCAAATGGACGATCACCAGTCTAGAACTTTTCTTGTCATTGATTGATCATCAGGGCTTTGGATAGAGCAAGCTTAAATGGAGACTTGGCTTGAGATTGTATTTTGGGTGTGTCAGGGCACAGTTACTGTTACTAAAAGTAAACAAACAGTTTCCTTTTATTAATTTAAGTTTGAATGGAGGTAATGCTCTGAAATTATATGTGTGTAGGTTGTAGAAGACTTCACATTTTAATTGGAGATTTTTTGCGGAAGCAAAAGAACAGTTTCTTTTTTGGGTTAATTAAGAGTTATGCTTTTAAACATTTTTTTCAAACACCTTTTATTTTATAGAATCTTGGAAAGCATCTATCGAAGCCAGGTACTGGTAATAAGCCAGTCTTGGTCAAAATGATGCAATAAGAAATATTGTTCGACGGTCGCTGCTTGTTTCTGTAAACTTTCAGCATCACCAACTAACGTAACAATATTGTAAAATTAAGAACAAAGACTCACAAGTATGTTTTCTAATTACATTGTCACATGACCTTGCAGTTGTCAATATAAGAAATGGCTCTTTAACCTTATCCCGTAGGAAAACCATTATGAGTATTAGATTTGTAATCGGTGCTGTTGAAGTATTTTTAGTAATGTTACTAATTAATCGAGTTTTCAGCCCAGTTGAATTTCTGTGTATTAGATTAGGTGTGTTAGTGTTAACGGCATCAATAAGGTGGTATCTATTCAAGACTTTTTGTTTTCAAACGTGCATTAAACCCATTTTCATATTCATAACTAGTTACATCAGATGATGTAAATGGACAACTTATATCCCAGTGATCAGGGGGCAAATGTCAAAGTCGATTGAAGAAGAGTCTAGTTACGTAATCAGACTATAAACACATTTATTTGCATGATCACATGGCTGTGTTGTTGTTGTTGCAGGTTGCCGTACGTGTTTGTCATTGGCAAGGGCAGCAAGCCGTGGGTGTCCCTGCCACGTGGCAAGGGAGTGAAGCTGTCCATCGCAGAGGAGAGGGACCGTAGGCTGGCCGTCAAGACAGCGTGATCACATGTAGACTGTTCACTTCACTAATAAACCCGTTGAAAGAGAACAGTGTTGATTTTTCCACCAATATGGGAATGGGGCAGGTGTCCTTTCGATTGGGTTTGCTTGGACTAAAATGAGATTTTTTGGAGTAATTTTAGAAATTGAAATCAGTGAGGACACATAGACAGCACAGGCTGGTTTTCAGGACACAGTGATCACACATAGGCTGTTCAGTTCACTAACAATTATAGGCTGTTCAGTTCACTCACAAACCCATTGAGAGAGAACTAAGGTCTCCATGTTATTGGCTGGGCCTAGTTGCTCAAAAAGGCCAGTTATGCTAAGAGCTGTTAATTTTTAGCTTGGCGTTTTCAGAGAAAACACGAGGTATAGTCATAGCCAGCTTGTCGTGTCGTCTTACGTCCGCAGCGTGCTAAAAGCTTAACATTGGCTCTAAAATCAAAGTGCTTCAACTTTGAAACTTCATATATAGATGCACCTTGATGAGTTCTACACGCCACACCTATTTTGGGGTCACTTGGTCAAAGGTCAAGGTCACTGTGACCTTCAAAAAAAAATTAATCTGACAAGCTTTCACTTATTCAAAACTGCACTGGTAGCCAAGCGTGGCACCCTTTATGCAGTGCTCTTGTTAGGTCAAGTTATTTTAGTGAATGAATTGTTAACCATTAAATGTATGTATGGGTTATTTAAAAAATAATAGTTTGCTCTTATAATTAGCATCTGCTTGATGATAATATTGCTTTTAAAATTAATCATTTTTATGACCCCCACTATAGTAGTGGGGGACATATTGATTTTGCCCTGTTTGTTGGTCTGTCTGTTTGCGCCAACTTTAACATTTTGCAATAACTCGCTATATTGAAGATAGCAACTTCATATTTGGCATGCATGTGTATCTCATGAAGCTGCACATTTTGAGTGGTGAAAGGTCAAGGTCATCCTTCAAGGTCAGAGGTCAAATATATGTGGCCAAAATCACTCATTTTATGAATACTTTTGCAATATTGAAGATAGCAACTTGATATTTAGCATGCATGTTTATCTCATGGAGCTGCACATTTTGAGTGGTGAAAGGTCAAGGTCAGAGGTCAAATATATGTGGCCCAAATCGCTTATTTTATTAATACTTATGCAATATTGAAGATAGAAACTTGATATTTGGCATGCATGTGTATCTCATGGAGCTGCACATTTTGAGTGGTGAAAGGTCAAGGTCATCCTTCACAAGGTCAAGGTCATCATACAAGGTCAAACATCATATAGGGGGACGTTGTGTTTCACAAACACATCTTGTTTGCTCTGAAGTTAACATACTGTTACCCTAACGAGTCCTTAGTTTTGAGCAACCGGGCACTTGAGGGACATCTGTGTGGGTGTGAAAGATGATGTATGACGGAAACAATTTCCCTTATTCTACCTTGTATATTTAATGGTTCTTCCTACAGAGTCCTCAGGGGTAACTATATGTTCCTGTAGTGGCTATGATTCGTGAGGCCATATTTATGACTCGTTCTTGATGACATGTGGTCCTCGTTTTGATCTTTACGATGTTTAGACAGATACCAAATCTAGTTCTGGTGTATCAACAGAGCGAATCTAAGAAAAGCCATTAACACTTTTAGTGACATTTATGATATAATCATGATGAATTATGTCTGGACAGTATCATCGCAGAGTTCAAAGAACTTTTAAACTGTATAGGCTATATTTACTACATCTCTAGGAAACATTGTCATAATGTGAGTATTTACAATATCAGTTACTACATCTCGAGGAAACATTGTCATAATGTGATTATTTACAATATCTAGGCCTAGTTTGAATCTGGATCACAGAGTAAAATGTTTCAAAAACCTTGTTACCTGTTAGGAGGCCACATTTATGACTCGATCTTCATGAAACTTGGTCAGAATATTAATTTTACAATATCTAGGCTTAGTCTGTATCTGGGTCATATGGTAAAATGTTTCTAAAACCTTGTCAGGAGGCCAAATTTATGACTAGATCTTCATGAAACTTAGTCAGAATTTTAATCTTGACAATATCTTGGTCACTACATTTAAAACTAGGTGTCGAGGTCAACAATAAGAACAATATGGTATCACTCTAGATGCCACATTTATGGCTCGATCGTTATGAAACTTTGCAAGAATGTTTACTATGACAATTTTTTTATGAATTTTCGAAGGTGCGTAGAACACTAGGTTACCATGTAAAATCTTTAAAAAAAAAATGATACCACTATATAACACATTTAAGATTAAAAATTTTCTTGACAATATCTGGGTCAAGTGAGTTAAATATTGAGAATTCATATTTGCTCTGTAACATCATACACTGCTCCTCAAGACAGTTGAAATCACGTCCCTGTTGTCAAAACTGGCCACATTCTAGAAATAACTGGATTTATATTCAGTGGCTATGGAATTTTTTTCTAAAAAAACAAGACCAATGGGGGTATTTTTTTTGCTGATATATTTATTAAAATCTTGTTACTAGGGTCAAATTTACCCTACCTGGTGTGGTTGAAATGTTTGATGTTCAATAACTTTTCATAACTATCATTCTGTGATACCCCATAATACACAGCTTTCCATTTAGTATGTGATCTACTATTGTGGTTCTTTGCAAAGAATGTTCAAATAATTCTGCTGGGTTCAAAAATGGCCACACAAAATGACGACCTAGAACCCTCGTGGCCTTTTGTTGATGTCAGCCAAGAATAGACCATGCTACTGATTTCAACAATATTTAACTTAATTTGCTATGTCCAATCATTGCACATATGTATCGTGTTTAGGGGTTAACCTATTTTAACTACCTTCTTTGAATTGATTTAAACAATACAATTAAACTATTTTATACAGACATAAGACGTGGCCTAGTATAACAATGGTCATGACCTAGTGAAAGATAATTGAAATGACTTGGTTTAACATTCCTTACTTGACCTTGTCTTCCATCACTGACATTGGTATTATAAAATTAGTTTACAACTTTAATATGATAACATCATAGACATAACATAATAACATCATAAACATGGCTTACTATAACATTACTGACATGGCCTGGTGTAACAATTTGACTGACATTGCCTCGTAAAATAACACTGACATATACAATTGAAAAAGCTTACAGAATTATTCACCACGTTATGACAGGTTTTAGTTTGAATGTTTGCTAAAGGTAAAGTTCTCAATACCATAGATTATTGATATCGATTATTATGACATAACTTTGCAGTGCAGAAGAGGTGGGTAAGGAACTTGCCAAATTCACTTGTTGTTTAACCCTTACAGTGCTGGAACCGAATTTTGAAGGCCTTTGCAAACAGTTTGGATCCAGATGAGACGCCACAGAACGTGGCGTCTCATCTGGATCCAAACTGTTTGCTATTCTGATAGTATTCTTTGAAAAAAATCGAAGAAAATGCTAATTTTACAAATTCAGCAGACGACATTTTAGCAGAAGACAAATTACCCAGCATGCAAAGGGTTAAAGAGAAAATAAGTTTCATCTTTACAATTCTTTGAGATGTTTTGATTACACTTAATTGTAATATACTTTATGACAAGAGAAAGCATATATTTGCTTTTGTATTGGATGGAAATACAATAATATCACGGGTTAATTAATATCAACATCAGACGATCCGACAATAAATCCCTTAATTCATTTCACGGCTTAATTAATATCAACATCAGACGATCTGACAATAAATCATTTAATTCAATGCTTAAAATCGCTAAAATCCGCACCAAAATCTATTTGAGCGTTAGCTTTAAGAGCCTTCAGGTCAGAATAAACTAAACGACTCTAACAAATGTAATGCAACAGCAATAACTTAAACACAAATAAGTCAAACTTTTGCGCCCTCATAACCATAACTTTTCTCAAAGAGCATTCTAAGCAGAAATGATTTAAACAATACAATTAATAAGGTTATGCGATATATATGAACGAATGCGACATGAACCAAGGGTCACTGTTATACGGCCATCTATTTGCCAACTTTCCTCCAGTTGATGAGGGTTTTCCGCCAACTGTCTGAGTCTCATGTGGTCTCCAACCTTCAAGAAAGAGAGTAAATATCTGGTAAAATCAAAGTTTGCCTACCACATGCACAATGAAATATTATAAAACAAGAAATATCTTTAATAAGATATACGGCGTTGATGTTGTAATGTTTGCGACAAGTGAAAGGAGACGGAATGAAGTGACCATGTATTTTAATGAAGATAGTGAGTGATAATAAGATAATATATTGTACTGTATTAACAAATAATAGATGAAGAAAAAGAAGAGGTGAAAGTGTATGTTTTATTGCCAATAATTATTGGAATGACTAGGTTTTCATAATTGAACGAGTAATACATTTAATGAGTTTCAATAGGAAAGGAAAACATAATCGCCACTGAAATACTATGAACATAATGTTGGAATGAAATAAAAGATAATGAGTTATTATTTGTAAAGATGTTAGTAGAATGTAAACATAAAAGACTCAATATTGCAAGCATCATAGTGATGTGAGTTTTTTGCAGAAAGACAGAACTTGATATAAAAAATGAACAAAACAAAGTACAGTGAAACATATTTACACTAATAAACGCAAATAAGGATTAGAATAAATCAAAGACATATGTATTTCAAACGCCTATATATTTTCTTAGTATCGGGGGCTACCGCCCTCAAACCCCCGCTTTGTCGATAGTGATAAACAACTGTGTATCGGTAGATGTGCAATCTAGCCTGTTTTTGTAGTGTTTAGTGTGATTGCTACGGCATGTAAACAATAGCTTATTTTAAAGGGGCCTTTTCACAGATTTTGGCATTTTTTAACTTATTCATTAAATGCTTTATATTGATAAATGTAAACATTGGATCGTAAAAGCTCCAGTAAAAAATCAAGAATAAAATTAAAAAAAGGAAAAGAACATTGCCCGGAGCAGGTTTCGAACCAGTGACCCCTGGAGTCCTGCCAGAGTCCTGAAGTAAAAACGCTTCAGCCTACTGAGCTATTTCGCCGAGAACACACGCTTGACGTATTTTATACCTTATATAAGCAATCTTCGTAGTTTCACAAAATTGAACGACAAAAACAGAACTCTCCAAATTATTCAATCGTTTCGCGTTGCAACGCTTTATAATTTTTAGGTTTTAAAATCGTCAAAAGATGCATATAATGGCTATATTAGACCATGGTAAATGTTCAGTATTACTGTTTCCTCACAAATATCATAACTAAAACGAAAATGTGCGAATCTGAAACAACTTTTTTCAATTTTGTCAATTTACCAAAGCGTGAAAAGATCCCTTTAACTGTATAGACATGTGATTAATGATTTACTGCATCGTAAACTAATGAGAACGTTTCGATGCAATGTTTAGAGGATGGTTTGTATCATGACAGTTTTTAATTTATTGTAATTTACATGTAATTTACAATTTATTCATATTTCAGTTCAAATGAATCCGGGTCTGTTCGCCCTAATTTCAGTTCGCCCTTATTCCCGTTCGCCTTAAATCCTGTTCGCCCTGGGTCCGTTCGCACTAAATTTTATTATCAAAGCAGGGAAGCAATAAATATAACGAAAATTGTTATCATTCCAACAGTTTATTGTTACCTTCACCATTTATTTATGTAAAACTATAGTATGCATTGGGACCAGAAACCGCTCATCGTTAGGAATGCCCGACATGACATCAGCAACAATATCCATTGCCGGGCTTGAGGCTGTTCCTTGATAGGCTGCTTGCCCTATAACAAAAAATAAATACCGGTAATTCTTTCAGATGGTATTCCCTATATATAAAGGCCAATTTTAGAAAATCCTGAGCAACAATACTTTATCGATGAAATCATAAAAAAATGATAATCCATAAAACAGAACTGGCATTTTTTCATGATTTATTTATATATTTTAAAACATTACATTTCATTTACTTACTTACATTGGTGGAATACTTCGCTTGAAGAGGAAGCTTCGGGTCAGATGGGTGCACGTGCGCATTGGAACCTGGTCGGAAGTCTTAGTCACTGCCTTTCTGTAGGACTGTCGCGTGACAACGCAGCTTCTTTCTTCTCACGCTACACCGCCAGAGTGTGGAACTCTTGTTAGCATTATGGAAATATGTGTATTATCTTACATGGCAATCGAGTATAATATATTTTATAAAATAATACACTAATATTATATTGGTATTGAAATTCATATTCAATAATAAAGCGGCATCGTAAGTACCTTCACGCCGTATGAATATTATAAAATAATACACTAATATAATATTGGTAATTTAAATTCATAATCAATAATAAAGCGTCATCGCAAGTACCTTCAGGCCGTATGAATATCCGTTGCTTGACACCAGCAATCGGCCGCCTCGTTTACTGCCGTTCTCTAGCATAGTGAAAGTTATCGGAACATCTTCTATCACTGTGTCCGGTACTTCAGGCTCCGCTAGTGTTCTAAATTTTTTTTATATATTTCAAGAAATCGAGAAAAAATAAATTGCTTTTAAATAAGGTACTCTTATAATACTGTAAAGAAACACTTGTGATAAATTCAAAAGGTAATTTAAACTAATTAATATCGTATTGAGGTTAATCTTAATACAATAAAAGGACAATCCGGAATTAATTTTAATTAACGCATTCATCGAATATAATTTCTGTAGACTTTTTTCTAAATGTATACGAACGTCTCTGTCGGTTCCATTGTCACGTCGAATGTGCGTTGCGTGATATTGAATGTCCCATCCAACGGTTCGAGATCAGCAGCGATAGATGATACATCTGCAGCAGCAGCAATAGATGATACATCTGTAGCAGCAGCAATAGATGATACATCTGTATCAGCAACGATAGATGATACATCTGTAGATGTCGAGTTGTCCATCCATTGTTGGTCAGTGCTGGTGATATCTCCTTCATCCGCATCGGTGATTTCTGGCCAGTTTCTTTCCTCACACTGTCTGCATATGAAATGCAACACATCATCTCCTCGTTTGGCCTGACGATAGGCCTCATTCGAGATTCCTAAAAGAGACACACTGTAAGCAATTTTTAAATAAAAAAACCCACTAAATATTGATTACATTTCCACAACACAATAATTTCAATAAAGTATTTTATATAACAAAACAGGATAAAATTGCAATTAAATAATATTTTACTTATTAACAACGCTAGTAACTGTATCTAATTTCATGAACTGACACTGACATAAACAAATTTCGCTGACACCCACACCACGACTTTAATTGCCTAAAATATTGTCTGTAATAGAATCAATTAACACATACCGTTACATCTTTAATCTCTTAATTAATCGACAACGATCAATAAAGGCCAGTTGATACTTCACACAGCGCGATGCACACGGGAATTATTGCAAGTTGATCAGTTATATTAAATGAATATTGATGATGTTTTCATTGAGATTTAATGATGATTATATGAATTTTAAATTGATTTGCTAATGCAGGGATCGACAAGATTATAATAAATTAGAAAAACCGGCAAATGGTTCACCTATATATTGTTGAATTAAAGAACCATAAACAACGCAAAAAGTTACACTCAAAATCTCATAATCTTAATGATTATAATACACATATTATTATACGAAGATTTATAAATATATACAGCTTATATATAAAATAAAATACATGATGCACTTTATATTGTGTACATTAAAATTTAGAATTTACATACTCACCGGTTCCAAATAGTTTATTATAAATGCTAATAGCTAGCAATAATGATAAAATAATAATAACTAAATAGTTCTATTTTATTGTAGATGTATGTATTATATACACTTGACAAAATAAATTTAACTTATTAGTCCCACAAAGCCGATGCTGCCAGCGTTCACAAACGTCGCATGTAATCGCATGTTGTCTAGGCTGTACCTCCAAATTGCACGAAATGCACACATTATCCATTTTTGAAATAATAGAATCAGATGTTTGAGCTCCATTTTATATACTGTGATAATTTACGGTATCTAGTCACTTCGGCATCTGGTTACTTCGAAATATGATAATTTAGCCACATAAAACTCAATTGAAGATACAGAAAAATAACTCTTACGAATACAAGTACTATTAAATATCTGTTTCTATTGTTTCCCGAAATATGCGAACGGACACTGGGCGAATGTGTTACTAGGGCGAACGGACCCGATACCAGTTCAAATGATATGCATCCAATGTTTACGGTGATTTTTGTATTAATAGCCAATGCACAATTCGGATTTATTCATTTGGGACCTATCATTAATGAAGGTCATCTCATGTCAAAAGTGACGTTAAACAGCTACGTCGAAAAAGTCCTGTCAAGTGCCTCGACAGAGAATCGTGTTTTCAAATAAATGTTCATGTTATACAGGGTATATTTAGTAAACTGTAACCTATAGTACAATAGGCGAGGTAACCGCTGCAAGGGGTTGGAAAATCTAAAATTGTCTACCTTCTATATTCAATACTTCCGCATTGAAAAATCAACACAAACAGTGAATAAGTCAATGTCATTAACATTGTTTTAAATGCATGTTATCAACAAATATCTGGTTGTGGATGTGTAGTGCTCTATATGGGGTGATGGCGTAATTTGTTAGCAGTATCATCATGGAATGTAAACGAGCTAAACGTACATTTTCAACGGCACAGTAAATTCATGGTGCACTTTCGTTTTTGAAAGTGTCTATTGTCTAATGTGAAATGTTTCCACTTAAATAACGTAGACTTGACTTTTAAATGTATTTAGTAAAAATTGCTATTTCACTTTTTACAGAAAACTGCAAATAAACTATTGCAAAGGAAAATGTCGGATTACCGGGATGTATTTCGAAGGCCGGAAACCCAGAACTGGTTTAAGGCGGCCATGGGTATGAATATCACACGTGAATGCCTGCTCGACATTGTAAAAGAGGCTATGCACGAATTTTATCATACCATCCGTAAAGAGATAAAGCGAAAACACGGTATTCCGGAGATCGCTGTCTGCAGTCAATGTCACACTGCAAACGTGCTGCCCTGTGATACCGATAATAAGTGCTGCAAATACAGAAAATGCGAATTTCATGCAATTTACAAGCCGCAGAATTGCCCCGGTAACAATTTATGTAACAACATTTGTAAGGAAATTGTAGAAAATCACCGATTTCGCAATCGTTCAAAGCCAAAAAGCGTTCAAGGCCCCACATGGGTAAACACTGATGCGTGCAAATGGTGTGTACACTCTTGGCAGATTGCCAAATGCTATCTCTCAAAAGACGGCTACAAAGATGCAAACAAAGCAGAAGATACCGACTTTAATGGCATAGTAAATGTCATATACAACTGTGAATTCTTTCAAAGGTATTTCACGGACGACTTGTCACAAACGGAAAATGTCTGCACAAAGGTAATATTATTGCAGGAGGTTTGTTAAAATTTTAAAAAGTTAAAACGCATTTGATACTTTAATACTTTCCTGTTATGATCCTAAATCATAGGACTTTTTATATACTCTGCCATAGGCTAACAACTAAGCTATTCAGAAACTTTTATTAACGTTTTTTATTAAATAAATTACATCGATTTAAAGCGGTTAATTTGAGAATGATCGTACTCTCTGGCGAAAACACTCAAGAAAGTTAACTAATGTTACCTACATTCACGGATTGAACATATAATTCAATATAATATGAAAATAGGTTCTTCCTTATTTACTGGCAAAACCTAAATTGATATCCATGTATTGTAACACAAATTTGGACATTATTGTCTACATAACTTTATAATTGTTTCAATAATAAATAATAATGCATCAAAAAACTCAATACTCAATACAATACTATTTTGCTTGATAAAGCGTTATTCATCAACCAAGCTTTTGCAATTATTGTGTGCTGTTTAAGCCTCTAGAATTCCACGATAGTTTTGTGGCTGCGACATACTGATTAAGGTGTTCGCTTAGCGACTCGGAGATCTCTGTATTGATTCTTTAAGTGGAAACGTTCTTTAGATCACCCTTAAGACACCAAATACCGGTCCTACACAGAAAAATGTAATTGTATTACTGGTCATGTACGTAATTCCGGCCTGTACGTAAAAGATCGACCACCTGTGTAAAATCATTTTCATGATCTTAACCCACATATTTTGTTTTTATTTAGAAAAATTAACATGAAAACCATCCCCACTCTCAATATTTTGAAAATGTAAGAACCATATCACTGTAAACTTTTCTGTTAAAATGTCATAAATTTATCAGGAAATATTTGGCTCATGGGGGAAGTGATGTCATCATTAGTTGCAACAATTATATTCATATAAGAAACAAATATATTTGATAAAATTATTTTTATTTTATCTAATAAACTTTAATTACAGTTTTACCAATTAATTGTACAAAAACTTATATTCAAAACATACAAATCAGAACCTAAATATAAATTTTTAATATATGAATTAACTCCCTTTATAAGAATATTTCTAGATTACATGTTTTAATATTATATATAAGCGTTTACTAATAATCAACACTGAAGTCAACTTTTCAAACAAAATGTGTTTACTTTTTTAGCTATGTTTGAAATTTTTTATTAAACATATTAAAAACAAATATTTTTTTATGAAATAGCAGTTTCCTATTGTTTATATTTATTAAAATAGGTAGGGGGAGTAACTGGTATAATAATTTCGCATTTATTTTAAATTTCAAGTCAAAAATTTTAATAGTATAAACATTGATTAATACTCTGAAATTGAGGACATTTGTCAAAAGATATTGCTTTGTAATTTTATCTGCAGATCAAACTGAAAAGTGGCCGATTTTTTAGGTACATTTAACCTACGAAAATGGATAGTTTACATGTCATCATTTTCTGTTCATTAAGTAACATTCACCGATCTAATTCTATTTAAATTTTCATGCTAGGTGAGTTTTGAACCCAGGATTATATATGTGAAGTTTAGTTTCAACCAGTTGCCTAACACTAAAGATTTTTCTTAAATAGTCCCAAAAGTGGCCGGAATTACGTACATGACCAGTATGTTCAATTCAACTAAAGCTGGCTAAAACTGTTGATTTTAGCATATACTGATTAAACATAGATAATCAAAATAATGTCACATGTCAAACAATTTTTATTGTCATGATTATCAATTTATTAAAATGCTACACTGAAGGACACCATGCTTGTTTTGCGAATGAAACATTTCATAAATATACGTATCTCCCAGAGTTTTAATATTCTTTCACATACCTTTGTCGCCTAGTTTGAATTCAGTCGCCACTAAAAATACTAGCAATTTTGTAGCAATTCATAAATGACAGTCTAAACTGCATACACTTAGTTTGTAGCGTCTATTCAATATTTAAATACAAACAAACATAATGTTATATCATCCATATTATTTATTTTTACATTATTATAAACATGGAACAAACATAGATACATCAGTTATCACAAGCTCTTATTCATATGCGGGCTTTTGTCCGTAATATCATGTGAACCATAATTAAGCAACAGACAAATAGTTGATGGTACGATACTTGAAGATTCCAGATCTTTTAATGAATACCTACTTGTACTGTATGATGTGTATACTTATGAATTAGTCATTTACTTTCTTTCTTTATTATGCCCCCCTTCGAAGAAGAGGGGGTATATTGCTTTGCACGTGTTGGTCTGTCGGTCGGTCCGTCCACCAGGTGGTTTCCGGATGATAACTCAAGAACGCTTAGGCCTAGGATCATGAAACTTCATAGATACATTGATCATGACTCGCAGATGACCCCTTTTGATTTTGAGGTCACTAGAGCAAAGGTCAATGTCACGGTGACCCGAAATAGTAAAATGGTTTTTGGATGATAACTTAAGAACGCATACGCGGCCAACAGGGCGAACAATATAACTGAAGCAACTGGTCTGTAATCCTAAATCTATAATTATCAGTCCAATGAAACATCATCATTTTAGTAAAATAAAGTGGATCAGTAAAAATATTATCAGAATATGAGATTTTTTTGTATATTTTGTATGTTTAATATTGTGTTAATGTATAATTTTGTTGATTAATATAAATATAAGCAGGACAGGGGAGGTAATACACTATTATATCTTTCTTATATACAGGGGAAACAAATGCAATCAGTTTAAATTTCATGTTTAATAAATAGAGGATATTTGTTCATGTCAGTGTGAGATCATTTGTTATTTTTTCATTGTCCCTTGACATATTGCTTTTATATTTATATAACATCTAATAAATTACCACACCCCACATTATACCCCCCTCTCACCCCCTACCCCCCACCCCCCCAATTTTTTTTCCTTTTTTTATTTTGAAAGATCGTCTAATAAATTATTGAATATGAACAATTTCCCCATGATGGCTTATGTTATACTGTCAAGCACTCGAATAGTCGAGAGGGCTGTCCTCTGACAGCTCTCGTTAGGTCACAAGGTCATAGGTCAATGTCACAGTGACTCGAAGTAGTAAAATGGTTTCTGGATGATAACTCAAGAATGCTTACGCCTAGGATCATGAAACATCATAGGTACATTGATCATGACTGACAGATGACCCCTATTGATTTTCAGGTCACTAGGTCAAAGGTCAAGGTCACAGTGACTCGAAAGAGTACAATGGTTTCCGTATGATATCTTACATACGGTCAAACGTCAAGGTCACAGTGACAAAAAACGTATTCACACAATGGCTGCCACTACAACTGACAGCCCATATGGGGGGCATGCATGTTTTACAAACAGTCCTTGTTTTTTTTGCTGTTGACATTATAAAACAGAATGCATACACCAATAAACAAATTACGCAGGCACTCATGTTAATGAATTATTGGACATAAAGGAAACGCGGTAAATGACAAATTGATATTTCAGGCTAGAGATGTTGGGCGTGACGTTCGCCATGCGCCCTCAAACGCCATGACTCAACAGGAGAGTGACCGAGCCATCGACACTCTAGTAGCGTTGTTGCAGAGCCTAAAAAATGCCGATCACCAGGGTGCTTCGAAGTCTGCCGTGGACAAAATAACACAGGTAGGTCAAAATGGTAGTTATATGGTACAAACTTTACAAACTGTACAAACATTACAAAATGCGTTCCATTAAAGAATTGCAATTTCATAAGGTAGCATTATGCACGTCTTAACTCGCCTGGACACATTGTGCTACCAACGTGCTTTGTAAGTCGTGTGTAGACCGTCGTCAACATTTACCTAGTTAATACTCTTAGAGGCATGTCAACATTTACCCAGTTAACACTCTTAGAGGCATGTCAACATTTTCCTAGTTAACACTCTTAGAGGCATGTCAACATTTACCTAGTTAACACTCTTTGAGGCATGTCAATATTTACCTAGTTAACACTCTTAGAGGCATGCCAACATTAACCCAGTTAACACTCTTAGAGGCATGTCAACATTTACCCAGTTAACACTCTTAGAGTCATGTCAACATTTACCTAGTTAACACTCTTAGAGGCATGTCAATATTTACCTAGGTAACACTCTTAGAGGCATGTCAACATTTAACCAGTCAACACTCTTAGAGGCACGTCAACATTTACCTAGTTAACACTCTTAGAGGAACGTCAACATTTACCTAGTTAACACTCTTAGAGGCATGTCAACATTTACCTAGTAATAGTAGTTAACACTCTTAGAGGCATGTTACCTAGTTAACACTCTTAGAGGCATGTCAACATTTACCCAGTTAACACTCTTAGAGGAACGTCAACATTTACCTAGTTAACACTCTTAGAGGCATGTCAACATTTACCTAGTAATAGCAGTTAACACACTTAGAGGCATGTTACCTAGTTAACACTCTTAGAGGCATGTCAACATTTACCCAGTTAACACTCTTAGAGGCATGTCAACATTTACCCAGTTAACTCTCTTAGAGGCATGTCAACATTTACCTAGTTAACACTCTTAGAGGCATGTCAACATTTAACCAGTCAACACTCTTAGAGGCACGTCAACAATAACCTAGTTAACACTCTTAGAGGAACGTCAACATTTACCTAGATAACGCTCTTAGAGGCATGTCAACATTTAACCAGTCAACACTCTTAGAGGCACGTCAACATTTACCTAGTTAACACTCTTAGAAGAACGTCAACATTTACCTAGTTAACACAATTAGAGGCATGTCAACATTTACCTAGTAATAGTAGTTAACACTCTTAGAGGCATGTTACCTAGTTAACACTCTTAGAGGCATGTCAACATTTACCCAGTTAACACTCTTAGAGGCATGTCAACATTTACCCAGTTAACACTCTTAGAGGCATGTCAACATTTACCTAGTTAACACTCTTAGAGGCATGTCAACATTTAACCAGTCAACACTCTTAGAGGCACGTCAACATTTACCTAGTTAACACTCTTAGAGGAACGTCAACATTTACCTAGTAAACACTCTTAGAGGCATGTCCACATTTACCTAGTAATAGTAGTTAATACTCTTAGAGGCATGTTACCTAGTTAACACTCTTAGAGGCATGTCAACATTTACCCAGTTAACACTCTTTGGGGTATGTCAACATTTACCTAGTTAACACTCTCAGAGGCATGTCAGCATTTACTAAGTTAACACTCTTAGAGGCATGTCAACATTTATCTAGTTAACACTCTTAGAGGCATGTTACATAGTTAACACTCTTAGAGGCATGTTTTTTTCAAATCTGTATGTAACTGTGTTAGATCATTTGTCTTAATGATAATTTTGCCGAGTTCGAAACGAGGTCACGTTAGGTCAACCACCAATGTATGAGGTCGATTTAAGGAAAAAGGTTGTAAACAAACAATATAAGTTACATTTATAGTCGAATCTTCGCGAATATTCGTCGGCACATTTGTTTAAAAGATGTCTTGGCTAAGTTGTAAAATGGTTCCGGTTTATCGCAAACCATTCCTTTTATGGTTAACCTTTTATGGTTAACGCCCCAGGGGTCAAGTGATGTATAGACGTATATAGTAAATAACCCCAGGGGTCAAGTGATGTATAGACGTATATAGTAAATAACCCCAGGGGTCAAGTGATGTATAGACGTATAAAGTAAATAACTTTTAATATATTCCCTAAAAGAGCAAAGGTCAGTGGCTTACTATTTGATATTTAACATAGCATTGTGGTTATTTACTAAAGTTGTTTAAATCATGCACATATGATGTAAACTGGACCAGAGGTCACATGAATTATAAGTTAATATATACAAAATAACTTTGAACATCTTCTTTGAAATCGCAAGGGTCATGTGCTTAAGTATGAGACCGATAGTTCCAAGTTCATTATAAGTGTCAACTATAAGAATTCTTAACAGCTACATGTAGGTCTTTGTCGAAAGCATACTGCACAGTTATCAAGCAAAGATAGATAGTCATTATAAGCAGAAATGACAACCCTAAAGTATCGCATACAGTAGCCCATTCACTTGATCCAAGATCAAGGGGTATATTCAAGATAAATAAAGCGGTGTTTGATCTGAAGCGCTCACCTGAGTTCAAGGTTAACCAGTTGTCAAAGACATGACCGGCTGACGTACTATTTCATCTCACTTAATTCAAACATTGCTTTGAAGTTTTGTTCAAAATATAGATACTTACACTGTATCATCAAGACTGAGTCATACACATTGCTTCTAGAATAGTATTATAAGTTTTTTGTACATTTGACATTGTGACCTAATTTTTTTTTTGGTGATTTATTAAATTAATAATCGGCTTTGATATTGTCAAGATAATATTTTGATTAAGTTTCAGCACGGTTTAGTCATTGATGTGGCTTCTATAGTAACAAGTTTTCTTTAAGATTTAACGTAATGGCCTTGTTTTTTGACACGCGTGACCCTGAAGCAATCTCGGAATATATATTGCGAAGATAAACATCTTTACCATGTTACAGCAAAAAATTTTCATTCAATTGCGCGTCTATATTTGTTTACAAAATTATTATAAAATTTGTCATGATGTAAAAATACATATTTTGAGAAAAATAACGTTTTTTTATCAAGATTGAGTCTTCTTGAGTGAAAACAATGTTTTTTACCTGGTTAACTAGCTTTTCGATTTCCGTCACCGAAATTGGAGCTAAGCTTTAATATTATGCAAAAAAACTCTTTTACAAATTCACGTCAAGATTTGAGACGTACATGTGACCTCTAGACAGATTTTACGATATTTCTACGGTATGACATGATGACCTAGTATTTTGACTTGAACTCTGGATAGATATTGTCAAGATAAACAGTCGGATTCCGTGTGGTCGCTGTGGCGTGGTGGATATGGTGTCCGCTTTGCGTCCGGTATTTCAAGGATTTGATCTCCATTGTTGAAGAGTTTTTTTAGATTCTCCGTATCGACACCAAGTACTGATTCTACCCAGGGAACGGAGTCGAGATTATATCAATAGGCATTAGGCTTTCCGTGCAATCGAGCATAACTAAATATGGTTAAACTTGTTTTAAAACAATCGGACCAAGTGTCATCCAAAAAGATTAACTATTTCAGCAATAGAGTATTTTCAAAGTTATTGTATTTATTGTTTTTACTTGAATTGTGTCCTGAGTATATCTCGGAAAAGAGGTAACGACTTTAAACTGTATAGCCGGTCACTCTTGCTATTATAATTTCAAAGTAATTGCCCTTGTGAATTATCATACTGAAATTTTGTCAACTTTATATCTTCAATAGAATATCAGTAATCAAGACAAAACCTCATAGGTATGTAGCCTGCATAGTTGGGAAACCAGTTCATAAAACTGAACTGCCTTTGACCTGTGACAAAGAAGCCTGCGGGAGGGGGATATTTCAGGCACGACAATAACAGTTGATGTATTGGTTAACGTTGAATTTAGTTTTTTATTGGAGTTAAAAGAAGGTAAAAAATGTGTATTTAAACTTAAAACAAACGTTCACAAACAATCTAAGTATTAATTGTTGGATTTGATCTATATTGATTTCAAATTTTACAGTTGAAGAACAATACACTGGCTATAACAGACGAAGATGTTACGAAGATCCTTGAAGCATTCAGAGAAAGTTTGACAGAAGAAATCAAAAGAATTCTCTTATACGAAAAGGATAAACATGTAGTTACAATGGAGAACACGGGCAAAAGCATCACTGCAGAAATCATAAAAGCTGGAGAAGAACAAATTGCGATTATAAAGAGGACACATGAAGACAATTCATGCATAAAAAGCAAACGTGCAAGGAAGGGCTTGGACTCGGACCAAGATCTAGGAAGAACTGGCAATGACATTGCACCGGGCGCATCGATTGAGAGTCCATTTGCAAGAGACAGTCCATTATTCAGTAGGTGTTATATATGTTAATGGAATATAACGTTTTATCATTAAATACGTATTGTAACTAATGTTTTCTCTGTAAAGTAGTTCTGGTCTTTTTTCTTATCATAGACATGTCAAGTTTTTGAAATTATACAATAAGGAAGAAAACTCCCATATCAAATACCGTGACAATGGTACAGATGGGACATATAGATTATATACCAAGATTTACAATCTTGTTGGAATAAGAATATCTTAATCGTGGGAACATCTGAGGAAATTCAGTGGCATATAAAATTACGTGTTGCATTTATTTGTTTAACTTAATTATCAGTATACAACCTATGTTTTTATTTCTTACAGAAATTAAGGCCTGGTTAATAGAACAGTACCAGTCGAAGTGTGTCGCGCCGGTGTCGATGCTGGATCCTGACATAGATGTACCTTTAGAACGGATCTACGTTCCCCCGTCCATCAAGGAACTTAAAAGAGGCCATGAAGATAGATGTGGCGGGATTGAGACGGACAATACATCAAGGGAGGAAAAAGACGTGAGTTGCTACAAAGAGTTGCTTCATCGTGACGGGAATCAGAATAATACAATGTATATCCAAGGCGATCCTGGTTGTGGCAAAACGACCTTTTCAACTAAACTGGTTCTTGATTGGTGTAATGCCCATTCAGAAAATGGTGCCAGTACTAAGAAAAAAAGAAAAGTCACTACCAGAGGAAAGGCGTCAAACCGAACAGGTTTCAGCGATCTTGACACTTTGCGAGACTACACATTTCTGTTTTTTGTGTCATTACGTGATTACAGTGGAACCATGTGTAACGTCAGTCAGATGGTCGTGGAAGCCATACAAAGCAACAAACTACCTTGGGATGACAGTGTCTGGGAACATAAATGTATTGTTCTGACAGACGCCGCAGACGAATGGTACCACCCTGACCCATCGAAATCTAACTCAGCGTGCAAGTGTAAAGATCGAAGTATGCCACAGTATTTACAAAGAAATAACATTACAAACATTATAACCGCACGCCCCTGGAAACTTGCCAACCTCAAAATGAGCGATACGTCAACTCGTATATTCCAAATTTCGGGAGTTTTGGACTACAAAACCTTGGCGGAAAATGTCATTAATAATTTAGCTGAGAAAGACGGTATTTCGCAAAAGGCGCAACAAAGCAAATGTAATGATTTCTGGAAGAAACTAAAGAATAAAAACATGGGAAATCTCATGACAATACCAGCTATTTGTGTGCAGCTCGTTCATCAGTTTTACGTTGGACGTTTAATGGAAGATTCACTGTGTGCTATATACATGAATATGCTAGATATGCACATAGCCAAGGGATTGAAAAAACTTCAAATTAAAGATTTTGACGATGAAGAAATTTGCGTTAAAGAAATAAAACACATATTTGGAACCGGAAACAACGAGTATATGTCGGCTAATGGGTCGCTGGTTCGCTCTGCAAGTGCGCTTGCGTTTAAAACACTAACAGACTCTAGTAAAGAATCGTCGCTAGTCTTTGTGGAAAACACAATCACAAACCACATGACGAAAACACAACTTGATTACTTACTACAGACAGGGATTATCACAAAGAAAAAATCGTTGTCTCTTAGCTCTGGAAAGAATATTCCATACATGTTCGTACACAAAACTATTCAGGAGTTTCTAGCATCGATGCATATTGCAATTAATCAGGTGGACATTGAAGACAACCTGAACGCCATACAGTCGGTGTATTGTGATGGTAAGTCAATTCTGGACATCGGTCAGTTATTTATCTTCACGTGTGGGATGTGTGCTCCAGTGGCTGAAAGAATGTCAAAACACATGATGGATGTCATAACAAGCGACATGGAAAGCAAGCTGCTTTCTATTTCAGACCAGGAGATGAATCTATTTTCCACGCCTTATTTAGCACAAAGAATTTTATTGGGTGGCTTTATTGAAAGGTTGGCGAATAAACAGCCGTGCTTACAACTGACACTCACTCATATATCACTTGATGATTATACAAGTCGTACCATCAAGGAAATCGATGCTTTAAATACGTTAATAGATATGAACATCTCAAACATCACAAGCATACATGCAATATACAATTCTCAACAGGAATTAAATCGTGTACAGGAAATTATTTCGCAATCGAGAGAATCATTGTCGTATCTGCAGCTTGTAGACTGGATTCAATCAGACCTACAAGTAGACCTACAGGGTCTTAAGCTCAAGAGCTTATCATATAATGGAGGTACCGTTTTTAGTAATTTAGACTGCACCTATATGCGTTCGTGTTATATGAGCTGTGTAACACCATTATCAGAGAGGCGCATCTTACAATCGATGTCCGTCACTGGTAAAAACATTACACATCTACAGCTGGAGTGTGTTATATTAAAATCAATTGACCTCTGTGCAACTCTTCTAAACCTGACTAGTCTACACACGCTTATATTAACTCTTGAGTCTTTTAAATCAATTGACCTTCTCTGTGCAGCTCTTCCAAACCTGACTAGTCTACACACGCTTGCAATAGAATATGTTCATTCAATTGCCTTTCAATATGCAGATCTTTCAAACCTGATTCATGAGACAAATCTTGCGGTTACACTGCTGGGCTATCTTCCTGAATCGATCAGAAAGGTAGTTTATCGCGGTTGTTATGTTTCCGCTCAAGATGTAAAGTCAATGGTGGAATGGTCAAAATCACGGGACGCGTGTGTGCGTTGTGTATTGTTGGGCTGTCGTATACCTGCCAATGAGACGGATACTTGTAACTGGATGAAACAGCAGGACGGCATTGATATTACACAATGTGAATTCAAAGAATATGGCACATTTATATATCTATCTTTTTCCTGGAGCACCATTTTATCAAAGTGACAATTATCAAACAAGTTGTCACAGATTCAAGACGAAAAGAGAGTGACATAACACTAAGCACGTAGACAACATTACAAATTTACATTTGCTTCATAATTCGAAATTAATAAAACTATACAGAATTAAAAACGCGAAAAGTGAATAATCTATATGTGCTCTTTTCTTTTTTTGTGTTCTTTAAATTTGGTGGCGACGCTCAATTCACTAATATAAATATTTAAATGATTTTGACTCGAGCTTGGACAAAATGCAAAAACCGTAAACAACACCCTTTTATGTTAAATAATAAGCTTTCGCTTTACTGTGTAATTATTATCAATTATTTATACAACTTCATGATGTAGCTATACATTCCATTTGAAAAACGAGTGAAGAGTTTATTGTTTACGAGTTTGTGTTTTGTCTCTGGTGCTTTGCATCTCACGGAACACTGATGTATTCTATTTCACTGGTCCTTCGAGAGTTTTATACGCCATTGAATTATGTTAAAATAAGTATTTTTAATATAATATGTTTTCCAATTATTAAGTAACCTATTCCATGAGACAATATATTGTGCTGTTTTGTACAGAATATGCAATATATATATATATATATATATATATATATATATATATATATATATATATATATATATATATATATATATATATATATGCATTGTAAACCTCCCTTTATATGTTAACGACTCGTATAATTTATGTTATGTGTAATCATGTGTTATTTATGAATGAAAAGAACGCACTACCTTCGGAAGAACTTCTAACTATACAGTGCTGAAATACATTTGTATCATAAACGGCAGATTATATCACAGAAATGTGATGTTAAATCTTGTAATATTCCAGAAATTGTATTTGAACGTGCTCATTCTTTTCAATTATCAATAATTCGCTGCACTTGTAAGGACTGAATATTTTTTATTTAATTGTACAGATGGTTTAATTTAAGATGATATTTTCCTAATAAACCTTTTTTATACTTCTCTTCACAGTTTCTGTTAAATCTGTTTCCAAATAAATATCATGACTGAGGTTGTTATAGCACATGATTTGTGTAATTATTAATTGTGACGTATATACTACACGTGCGTTTCGTCTTAGTCTTCGCCGCTTTCCTTGCGCGTCCTTGATCCGACTATGATTTAAGGAAGTAGTTAAAATATAGCATTTTATATTTTAAAATCCTTTTCACATTGCTGAGACCCTTCTTGCAAAGATATTGTTCATCAAACAATATACACTCAAGCATTGGCTTTCTAACGGGCTTTAAAGAACATAATTAATTCTATGGACATTTAATGTATTAAATAAAATGTGTGCAAACAGTGCCTAATATTGCCTTCATTTTTTTTTATTATTTCATAAAATTATTATCAAAGCATTTTAAGTAACATAACTACTTAAAGTCAACGAATATTCCGCAAAATATTTCGTAAAAAAAGTTAACCTATAAATTATCACTATTCCTTACAGCAATAGCTACGGTTTGAACATTTACAAGCATCGGCACCGTCGGAAGAAGCACGTATTCATGAGAAACACGTCGTGCTTCCGAAGCTAGTCTCGCGTTCGCTCGTATATGTTCGGATTTCGTAGTCGGAACTTCTTTGCATTGGTATGACTAACAATGACTCACACTGCTAATACAAAATATATTTCAGAGTGGCTACCATAATAATGTAACATGTGTTGCAATAACTTTATTTTCAAAATTGTTGACATGATTTATATTAAGTGGAAGATTTGGTTCTATGCTATACTCATTCCCTCATTTAAGCGCGTTCAATCAATATAATAAGCAAACACATCTTAAACGCTTACATCATTGTCAAGTTTACCATCCAGCCATGTTTAAGTTAAGTGTAACAAAATGCTTAACACAATTTATTTAATTCCTAATATTATTCCAGCTATATACGTTTGAATTTATTTGAGCATACCTCTACGAAAACGGGGCTTAATGCATTTGCGTAAAGTGTCGTCCAGATTAGCCTGTGCTGTCTTTACATGCTAATCAGGGACGACACTTTCCGGTTTTATGGAATGTTGCGTTGAACGGACGATATAGAATGTACGAACATGAATTAAGCGCCGTTTTCGCAGAGCGCGGCTCATTAAAAAATACGGTAGTTGGCATGCAAGCACATAACCGCTGTTATATACCCCTGTACATAAGCACAGTCATGGGAGTAAAGATCTTCAACTGTGAAACCGACCACCCACCAGTCAACGTGATGAAGTGCCTTGCCTCTTGACCAGGGCGTGCGTTCGAGCTACAGGCGCCACGTATGTTCTTCTCGCAGTCGACGCAGCGCTGAGTGGCGTCCTGCTTTACAAAGCACCTGGGGGAGGGAAACACGGGGGTATGGGAAACACGCTCGTATGGGAAACACGGGCGTATGAGAAACACGTGTGTTACACTATCGTATGGGTGATATGGGAAATACGGGTATATGTGAAATGTGTTGAGGGAAACACGTGCGATTGGGTAATAGGGGTTTAAGAAACAAGGGCGTATTTGAAACACTGGCGTATTGTAACGGGTGTATGGGAAACACTGGTGTATGTTAAACACGGGTGTATGTGAAACACTGGGCTATGGGAAACACTGGCGTATGGGAAACACGGGCGCATGCGAAACCACGAGCGTATGGGTTCTGTCGAAAATCGCTAATATAATGTGTTTGTTATGGTACTGTATGGAAAATATAAAGGTGTAAAGTTTGCCCCGTGACCGAGGATAGTTTAAAAAAACAAAACATCCATTTTATACAATAATTAGAAACATCTTTAATAAGATTCTATTCACAAGTAGTAACAGGAATGTAAATCTCGAGTATGATATTAATAATATATGATATTAATGATAAATATTGCACTGGGCAATACATGGGTCGCGTTTTATGAAAACTGGACTTCAGCACAGGCTAATCTGTGACAACACTTTCCGCCTAAACTTGATTGTCGTTTAGAAGAGACTTCCTTTAAATGAAAGATTCCATAAAAGCGGACAGTGTCGTACCTGATGAGCCTGTACGGAGTGCCCTTGAATTAAGTTAAGTTTCCCCATACTCAACCATTATTTTCTAACGCATCACACACTGTGGTTGAACTGTGCGTTGGCATGAATTCTGTATGTTTGTGTATTGCTTTATTCAACCACACTAATTTTGAAATCGCAAAATCTATCGGAGATAGAACTTCAAAAATTTCTACTCATCTGAATCGTTGTTTTGTTTGGACTATCAATAGAAAAACCAAACACATCAAATGTTTTTTTTTTAAATAAAACACTTAGCAGCCTTGAGTTCAATCTCATCTCGTTCGGCACGTGACCATCTGCGGCCGCCAGGGCGCGCTCGAGTGTCTGTTCCACCTCGATGCGCTGGTTGTCGTCTAATATGGACATGCCCCCTTCCGGTACCATTTGTTCCAAGTCACACATCGGGTATGGGAGGTCCCTGATGCGCGCGCATGCCTAAGAACGTACACATCGAGGCACGTGAAAAACATGGTGTCCAGGCACAAAAGAAGCTTCGACCTCTGGAAGGTTCCGAAACATAGTGGACACCGGTCCATGGTCGCGACGGAAGTAAACAAGTTTTAGCCTGTGACATCTCTATGGACGGTGTAAACAGAGTTGAATATTATAACGAACTGCATTTTGCGCATGTTCTTAATTATTGTACACACTTAAACACACACGACATAACCATGTATTCCAATGTCTATTTTATGGTTACTGTGTGAGAAATATTTGTGACACCACATGCATACTTATGTCCACCAATAGTGTAGTAATATCGGAAATGATTCTTTAAATAAATTTTACTTTTTTAGAACTACGCACTTCTATTAACTGAGCTTACTTGGTAATTGTACTTATTAAAGAAAGCGGTTTACTTGTAGCATTTTGTCATTTGCAGTTAAATATCAAATTGACTTACAGCATGTATTAAATTACTCGAAATGTATTTAACGTTCGCTTTATATTAAAAAGAGTGTACGTGCAAAGTTAAATCAGTACCATTAGTCTATTGTTTATTAGATTCGATCACTGAATACCGTTTTCAACTTTAAATAATGTCAGATGCCATTACGTTGTAGGATACGAGAGATTTCAGATGATATTAGCCTCGTTCTGGGAAAACTGGGCTTAATTCAAACGCGGGAAGAGTCATCCCGTTATAGCCTGTGCAGTCCGCAAAGGGCTTTCCGTTTGTATTGACTGTTTCGTTTACATGAGGTCTCTTTAAAACGACAATCCAGTTAAGGCGGAAAGAGTCGCCCCTGATAAGCCTAAAGCTAATCACGGATAACGATTGACGCACATGCATTAAGCCCCGTTTTCCCAGAGCGCGGCTTTGGATGTGTTATTCAGCGATTGTTATTCAGCTTTAAGAAGAACTGTAACTTCTGTTATAACTGAATACATATTTAACCATAAATAATGCAATCAACATTTGATTATGTTACCTCTAATATGGGAACAACTATTCGTGTGTGTTATGTGGGAGTTCAACATCGACACGTGCCTTTTTTATTATTTCTATTTGAACTAATGTGGGTATTTCGAAGTTTACCAAGTCCATCCGCATCTGAGGTTGCATTATTTTAGATAATCCGCAATTATTTATTTCAGAATACACGTATATCAATTGTGTTATAATGTTACATCCGTGGCATTAGTATGTTTCAGTATTATTAAAGGGAGACAAGTATGCTCCGCTTAATTAAACATCGTCAATAAGAGTTATCTCCAATTTTGAATACAAGCAGAATCGACCAGTTTAGGACGAACCTATAGCTCATACTTCTTAATCTTTACGTGGTAATTCCTAATGTCAAAATAATGTTATTGTAAATGCGTCTGTAATTCTAACTGAATATGATGTTAGTAGAAATGCTCCCAAAACAGTAAATATGTTCGTACATTTTATTATCTAAATTATTATAATAATATAAAACGTTTATAAACACATAGAATATTAGTTTTGTAACTTATACATACTTTATACAATTTGTAAATAAACGCGCTAATATATACATATATTTTTTACATTAATACTAGAACACATAAGCGTACATGTTATATACTATAAACAATCAGTTGTACAATCGTCGTCAATCAAATTTAGTCGAAAACCACGCAAAATGCTCTAAACATTCAGTTCATACGAACATATTTGAATACTTATAAAATGGCGAGATACTTGCTACTGGCAAGACAATAAAACGTCCAATGTACTTCAAGCTAGTGAATAGAATATGTAATATATGTCAAGTTATTTGTTAGAAATCTAGAGGTTAATGATTTAAATGGAATTTTGCTCAAACAAAAATAATACTAACGTAACCGACTGCAACATAAATAAATAATACAAGTTTATGATTTGAGCCGCGTTCTTGGACAATATGGCTTAATATATGCGCATAAAGTGACATGCCAGATTAGCCTGTGCATTCCGCTTTTGTGGAAAATAATCTTTTAAAGGAGATTTCTTTTAAAAGAAAATCCAATCTAGGCGGAAAGTATCGTCCATGGTTAGCCTGTGCGGACTGGACAGGCTAATCTGGGACGACACTTCACTCACATGCATTAAGACTGGACAGGCTTATCTGGGACGACACTTCACTCACATGCATTAAGCCCAATCTAGGCGGAAAGTATCGTCCATGGTTAGCCTGTGCGGACTGGACAGGCTTATCTGGGACGACACTTCACTCACATGCATTAAGCCCAATCTAGGCGGAAAGTATCGTCCATGGTTAGCCTGTGCGGACTGGACAGGCTAATCTGGGACGACACTTTACTCACATGCGGACTGGACAGGCTAATCTGGGACGACACTTCACTCACATGCGGTCTGGACAGGCTAATCTGGGACGACACTTCACTCACATGCGGACTGGACAGGCTAATCTGGGACGACACTTCACTCACATGCGGACTGGACAGGCTAATCTGGGACGACACTTCACTCACATGCGGACTGGACAGGCTAATCTGGGACGACACTTCACTCACATGCGGACTGGACAGGCTAATCTGGGACGACACTTCACTCACATGCGGACTGGACAGACTAATCTGGGACGACACTTCACTCACATGCGGTCTGGACAGGCTAATCTGGGACGACACTTTACTCACATGCATTAAGCCCAATCTAGGCGGAAAGTATCGTCCATGGTTAGCCTGTGCGGACTGGACAGGCTAATCTGGGACGACACTTCACTCACATGCGGACTGGACAGGCTAATCTGGGACGACACTTCACTCACATGCGGACTGGACAGGCTTATCTGGGACGACACTTCACTCACATGCATTAAGCCCAATCTTCCCAGAAAAATGCTCATTTTATGGATTTGCTTCACATTTTCTGCGCTTTAAAAAAGGACCCACAATGACGCTTTGAGTCAGCTGTCGGTCGGACTGGATAGAGAGGGGGTCTCGCTCAAGTTTGGGGTCTTCATCACTGCGTTATTGCTGTTGATATACAATGTCGGCTCCCTCGCTACCGATAAACAGACGAGCAACACGCATGCGCATAGCAGACAGAAGGAGACTATGGAGAGAGCGATGATGATGTTTTCAGCAGTGACTAAGTTTACTTTAATCGTGTGACCGATTTCCTCAGGGCACACAAGCGGAGAAGTCGCATTCTGCGAGGTCGCAGTGAGCAGTTCCGGTACCACGCTCGTCCAGAAGGTCATGAATGGCTCCCGGAAGTGGTGTTTGGGGCTCACGTGCGCTGCGGAGATGTCTAGGTACGACATGCTCATGGCGTCATATTCAGGCCACTGAGGATCGCCAGCGGCGTTTAGCGGATTAGGATTTCTGAAAAGACATGGACATACTTTTGACTGGAGCCCGCATTCATCAATTCTTAGACCTACTACTGTAAACTATTATTATTATTGGGACATCGAATTTTTTTATTTATTGGCTTGCCGGATCCACGAATCCAACACCAATATATCGACAAATGATATACGCAAATTCGTCATTTTTTGCAAAATCATAATACAACGAATAAACGCGTCCGCAAAAGTCATTTATAAAGAAACAAAAGTGAAACGTCATGCCGACGAAAGTAAATGATTTTACAACAGTAGAGAAAAGGCGCATATTAATACGGAAATCGTTCACAAATATGTATGGTACCAAAGTTTCGTATGCCAGAATTATTGTCCTTAATGACGAATGTTTTTATTTGAGTGGGGATGGCCATGCGGGAATCACAAATGCAGTGTTTCTTGAAACAAACATGTCCCAATAATTGACATAAATATGATAATTGCTTGGTGGGTACGGGTCCATCAGGATTCAACAAAAAGTAGGCAGAAATATCGCACTGATGTTGCTTATCTATATTGGCTTATATTTTCACATATATGTTAAAAACAAACGGAAAACAATGCCAAGTGTTGTCGCTCTCACGTGGCACATGGCCCCGAAAGCGCGTCCATATTGATGGTTGGTGTATAATTGTGTATGTTCAGTTAACAGTAAATACATTCAATAGTATACAATTTATAATATAGTTGGAATATTGTATTCTTAGTTATTAGACATAAAAACAAACGTGTACCTTGGCCAAACGGCCGAAAAGAACCTGACAAATAAATTAAAGCCACGCTTTTGGAAAACTGGGCTTATGAGCGTAAAGTTTTATACCAAGTTAGACTGTTCGGTCCGCACCGGCTAATCAGGGACGAAACTTTCCGCCTAAACTGGATTTTCGCCTACAAAAAAACGAAAAGTACCATACAAGCGGAAAGCTGCGTCCCTGGTTAGCCTGTGCGAAGTGTACATGCTAGTCTGGGACGACACTTTACGCAGATGCAGTAAGCCCCGTATTCCCAGATCGCCGTCCTTCTGAGACACGCTTAATTATGAATTTCAAAACAATTCAAATACTAACTTAAAATAATTCAAGTTATGGCTTGAAACGTATAATATTTCATTAGATTTTATTTACCTCTAGGGTAATCCATTCATAAATGCTATCTCAACGTGTTTTGAAGATATAATTGAACAGTTCGTTGCAACCAATTATAGGATGAAATAAATATCGACTTGAATTTTATCACAGCGTTTAACTATACGCATATTAATAAGATATTTCCTTAAAACAGTCTGTTTAATGCATGGCAGTTATGTTGAACATTTGATTTGAAGTCGATTTAATGTCTCGAGTATATCTGCTTCAAAATTACATTTAATAACTCGTGAACTCGAGCTTATGTTTGAGATGCACAAACTATACCAGATTAGGACCAAATAGCTTTCCTTACACACCACACAGATTGAATGTGTGGGACTGAATTCCACCGTCAAGGAAACACACTTTTAATGCCGTCCACTGTTTGTATCAGTAATCTTTAATAAAGCTGCACTTAAACAACATCGTATCAACATCTTATTGCTATGGACGATACGGTTAATACCATATTCTCAATTTTATTTCACTTTATAATGATAGTGTGTTGGCGTACTACATAAAGCTTTAAATAAATAAGAGCTGTGTCCATAGGATGACATATGCCCCCGAAAAACGCTTTGATAGAAGTCATGAGCATTTTTCGAAACCTAAACGCGGAAATAAGTTCAAGGTCAAGGTGTCAAAATTTGTGTGCGTATGGAAAGACCTTGTTCATATACACATGCATACCAAATATGAAGGTTACATCTAAAGAGACATAGAAGTTATGAGCATTTTTCGAAACCTAAACGCAGAATTCGAAACATAAACGCGGATCCTTAGTTCAAGGTCAAGGTCAAAGGGGTCAAAATTTGTGAACGCTACATCTGAAGCGACAAAGAAGGTATGAGCTTTTTTTTGAAAAATAAAAATGCAAAGTGCGAAGGAAAGACAGACGATCGGACGGACAGATAGACGGACGGACGGACGGACAGAAGGACGTACAGTACAATCGCTGTATGCTCTCCTTCGGGGGCATAAAAAGTGTTTCTTTTGTTTATCCCGCATGACAATTATATTTCGTGGTTAACTTGTTGGTATTCCATTCATGTTGAGTTTTGAAAAAAAAAATGCAACTCTATCATATTCGCTAACAAGGGTCATACAGGAAATGAGGATGATGCGTAGTAACATGGAAGATTGAACATTTTTTGATAAGTGGGGAACAATACGTGTACAGCAAACACGGAAAGGAAAACACAGTTTTGCCGACATCATAACCTAATTTGTTCGAGACAACAGTGGACATAAACCTAACCCAATTATTGTTTTGGGGACTTTTTACCATTCATGCTGCAATCTTATCCGGATGCAAACCCATGCTAGTGTGCAATACTTCATTTCCGTTAATGCCCAAAGTTAGACATGCACTCGAAACAAACGCATGAAAACTGGTAGATCTCATATCAAGAGTTAACACAGTTAAATACCAAGTATCCGCATGTGTATCTGAAAAACAAAAACATCTTAAGCCCGATTTTAGCATACATGGCTTTAGGTACTGATATCATTGATTCATATATCTATTTTAAAGTTGGTGGTGTTGCATAAAATAGTAGTCCACATATAATGTTCATATACCGGTAAAGCTTGTGATACTTTTAAAAAGAAATGCGTGTACTGATTATGAAGACATGGCATAGCTTATCCTGTAAAAATTTTTTTTTTTCAAGGAATCGTGACCTGTATTTGAAATTTAAACCTATAAAACGATAATTATGCGATCCAAACGCATCTTAATAACCGTCATATACAGGAGCTCTATACTCATGAAAATAAATTATCGTTGGGTAAAAACCCGGATAAACTGAATCTCATATCAGAATTTTGCATACCGTGTCTGTAATCATCGTCATGCAAGAACAGACTTGAATCAATACATGTAATCTTTGAACATGTCAAACCGGTTTACATTTACACATCAATACTATATTAGCTTACTCATTACCTTAAATTCGGTTTTATTGTATTACGATACAATCTGCCATCCGGTAAATGTTAGTAACGCTGTGTACACTAATATGTGTATAGATCAGCCCTAATTAAAGCGCAAAATAGCATTGTGCGAACGTATTTTGGGTACATATTCACAAATTTGCAAAAGCAGTGGTGAAACAGATAAACAGATATGTTAGGGTATTGGCAAGTCGATGATTTCTAAAAAATATATAAATATAGATATTCTTTAACCGATTTGTAAATACAGTTTTGCTTATATGTGTTTTGTCAGTAAATCAGAATTTGAAAATAAGTTTATTTTGATCTTGCTTTCAGTAATTGAAAATTATGTATATTTTACTTTCTTTTACACAATTAATAAGAAAACTACTTTTTGATCATGACCCTCTCGGGTTTCCGAGCTAACGGAGATACATATTTACAAGTAATTTCACCTTAGTCTTCATCAAAACCTATTTTTATGTCAAGAAGCGAGAGTTTACGTCTAGTAGAGCATCCCCGCCCAATAATACTGACACCAATCCTTGTAATTGTGAACTTTGAATACGCTATTTTAACAAACTCACACGGTATTTTGTTGCATCACTTGATGTAAGGGATTAAAACCATAAACTGTATAGACCATTTGGTGGCTTATCTTTCGTAAAAAGAAATTAAATCCCATATATTCCCAGGGATTAATACCGTTATTCTGGTTAGTGAAGTATTTCAATTTGGAGATTTTTCGAGGGAAAAAACTATGGTTGTTCCAAGAAACTGAGAATTAATATAATAGACGGAACGAAAACTAAAAACAAAAATCTGACTAATATTGAATTTTTTGTTGGTACGGAGACCGAACACAGTCATCCTGACAACGTTTAACAAGGGACAAAATTGTCACAAAACCAGGTTTTCATTGTGAAAAAAAATCTGATAAAGGGAGAAAACTCAAACTGAACTTTTGAAATGAACAAACAAAATTAACCCCCTTTGTAAGTTTGTTTTTAAAAAAAATCTATTTTTAGTCGTGGCGACCTTGACATTGGAGATATTGACGTGATTCTTTCGTGCGACACACCGTCCCATGATGGTGAACAAATGTGCCAAATGATTTTAAAATCTCACAATGAATGACATAGTTATGGCCAGGACAAGCTCATTTATGTCCATTTTTGACCTTTGAACTCAAAGTGTGACCTTGACCTTGGAGATATCGACGTAATTATTTCGCGCGACACACCGTCCAATGATGGTGAACAAATGTGCCAAATGATTTTAAAATCTGACAATGAACGACGTAGTAATGGCCCGGACAAGCTTGTTCCGCCCGCCCGCCAGCCCGCCAGCCAGCCAGCCAGCCAGCCAGCCAGCCCGCCCACATTCGCCAATCTAATAACCAGTTTTTTCCTTCGGAAAACCTGGTTAAAAATACGAGTTAACAACAGTTCGGTAGCGTTCGAATTAAACACAAATACGCCACGATGAGAACTGTTATTCGTGACGACAATGACTTTAAAAGTTAAAATCGTATAAGTAGTTACATATTGAATATAAAAACATGACATTTCTTAAAAGTGATTTACAAAACATGTATGCGTACAGTAAAGCATCATACATACCCAGTTCTCGCAAATTTTGCGATCATTTTGATGAGCCTTGTTGACAGCACCCTCTGTTCCACGGTCGGCGTGAATCCCGTCACGTGATTCACAAACTGCAGACCTCGCTCACTGAATCCAAACAGAAAAATGACGTCGTTGGCGCGGTTGGCTCCCGAAAACCAAACAGGCGCATGCGTAAGATTCAAAGGCTCCGAAAACTGGTAAAGGTAGGTGCTACCTTGTGCCACCAGTACGTGAAGGTTTCCGGTTCGAACCAGCGGTGCCGCGACGTCTATATCCGTGGAGAGGTCAACGACGCGCTGCCGTAGACGCTGGGGATCGTCAGCACCCTTAACGTCGTTGTATTGAAAGTTAACGGTCTGCGTAATAGATTGCGATATGTCACTACCGAAAGTCAGGTTTATAGCAATGGGAACTACGATGTTCCGTATGTCTGTCCTGCTTACATTGAACTCATTGTACGTGGTGTTCAAATGCTCCGCCCACAGCAGCGCAACATGAGCCCCACCCTCCATGTTGTTCAGACCAAGCATCAGATCCACGTGCAAAAATCCAATATCCTCTGTAGAGTTGTCACCCTTCGCCAGGTTGGTCATTATGACTTCCGGATCAGAGCGCAGGAACGCGCCGTCAATTGAGGGTCGAAACGTGAACTTTTCGTCTGAGGCGTTTAATATGTCGTGAAGACTCTTTCCTCGAAGGCAGCTCATTATTTCTGCATCTGACGCCCGCTGACAGCCTACCTACTCAAGCACATCCGTTTCAATAGAATTCCGTACCAAAGATTTACCACCCGTAGGTGGCAGTGCTGTGCCGCTCATTGCGACCACACGGTGGATGAGGCCTCTGTTTCCCGGATACAGCGTGTGGTAGATCGCGTTCGAGGCTCCAAAAGAATGACCGACTAGCGTCACCTTTTTGGGGTCCCCGCCAAAACTATGAATGTACTCTGCAATCCACTGTAATGCCATCTGCTGGTCAAACAAACCGTAGTTCCCGGGCGCCGCTTCGCTACCGAGACTGAAGAAACCCAGCATCCCTTGACGGAAGTTGATCACAACGACCACGACGTCTCCTACCGTGCACAGAACATCGGCAGCGAATACACTGGGATATCCTGGGGAACTGTATAAGAAAACGAGCACCGGAAGTGACGACTGGTTAACGATAGTGCTGTGTGGCGCGTATATATCGAGCGTTAGGCAATCCTCGGACATCATCACAGTCTTCACTTCAAATGTGCCCACCCTAGCCGGGTCGCCGTGATGGTAGCATGCCGGACGGTAGTACGTCCCGTTGTACTCCCCCGTCCACGGAGTTTTAGGCTCAGGTCGCCGGAAACGGATGGGAGGTTCGGCGTAGGGAATGCCCAAGTACTGCGCGAATAACATGACTGACGGATTACCGCTATCATTGTATGATGTCACTTCCTCAATAGAACCGGAAATATTTCCTAACGCCGTCTGAACAATAATAAGTTCGCATGAGGCGAACTGAATACTACACGTTACTATCAATGTTATCCATAACTGAATTAAACATAACTTGTTATTCAATTGAAATCCGTTTATATCATCTTTAGACATTCTTTCACGGGTGTTTTTAATCAAAATGTCTCAATTTAATAGCAAACGTTTATACTGTGTCTATACTTAAATCCATTAAGGTTTCATGTAACAACTAAACAGTTAACAACCTGTAACATAATTCAATAATTTATGTATACAGACTGGTCGTAACACTTCGAGCGTGAAATATGTGTTTAGTCAACCGATAGGCACTAATCAACTACACTAATCAACAGGTGTAATTGTGAAAACGTAAATAATACCGCATGCATAGATGTATATGCGTAGCGTAGCGCGTTTATATCTGTCAATGAAATGCTTTTATTAAACCAAGCGTGTGGACGGTTAGTTCACAACACCCCACTGGTTCAACTGCTCCATAGCTCTGCCTTTATGCGGAATATTTATTACGCCCTAATCCGCCATCAAAAGTTTTTTGAAAGCGCGCAGTGTGAAGTGTATTGAACAGATTTTGATACTTTAAATAACGAACACTGTGGTGGTTTAAACTAGAAAACTTCAACTGCAGTTTGTTTACGGACGGATTTGGAAAACTAAAAAATTGAAAATAACTTCAGCATTGCGTGTTTAAGACCAATTAACGTGCTCGTACCCTGTACGCATTGATTTGCGAAGTATTGATAACATTCACGTTTATTTCACATACTAAGGCGGCGTGCTGTTGATAAAATTATATGCTTAACCAATTTAAAATATCGGCTTTATGATAGTTAAACTATGTCATCCACTTTACGTCAGCTTGTGGTTTTACGTTTTTCGTGAGGTATGTAACTTACACTTAAGAAAAATACCTATACACATAGTTTTATTCTGTATCCGACATATATCAAGTTCGAGCAAATCAAACAAAAGAAGTTTATATGAATGTAACTATAAAATTTGATGCTTTCAAGAAAATTCGAGCAAACCGGAAAAAAACGACCCAAGCGAATTCTAGCCAGTGGGTTTCGATTGGTAGAGCAAAAATACGTGCCTCTACGACCCCAAGATGATGAAAAAGCCGGGCCTTGATGGTGCCACAAGGCAACAGACAAAAAGCAACATATCAGATCGGTCACATATAGCTAATCAATCGCACAGTTAAACATTGTTTATCTATGCCGCTCGTTGTTAGAATATGCATTCACGAAAATTATGTATATAATATATAGTGGTGCAAAGCCGATTTATATAAGATACTTGACTTCAGGATGAAAACATGATGATTAAAGTGTAACATCACAACTAGTCAACGTTCAGTTAAAATGACCTCGAATAATCAACATGTTCGTAATGACAATAGTTATATACAAGATAGTCAACGGGAATCAAAATTGGATTTCTCATCACATATAAACCTTGAGTTGTTGAGCCTAAACTAATGAACTGGTATTTACTTTGAAAAACTTTAGGAGAACGTGGTTATTGGAAACAATCCGCCCATTATTGTTCAGGCAAAATATGGCGTATCTGCTCCTCAAAACAAAAGGTGGGTTTGATCTAAAACATGTTAAATTAACATAAAAGTTGGTGCGATATTTACAATCAATTGTAGAGTATGGTGGTTTGTAACTTACAGCATATCACGAGCATGACACAATTGTTTTGAAATGGTTTTGCAACAACTGATAGAAACATTCAATTACTTTCTGAATCCGGATGTAACTCGGTTGCACTTCTATGTTAAGATCTACCAAGTATAATCAATTTAATCAGATTTGAATTTATGAGATACGAACCAATTGGGTACGCATTTGCACTGACTATCTACCTGATTCTATCAGAAACCAAGGCTACCAATATATGCAGGTGTCTGTCCGTTCTTTGAACTTAAAGAAAGAATAGTCAACCTTAAGAGATGTCAGAAAGCACTGATAACTAAATTTTTAATTTTTCGACCTGGGAGAGGCATCTTAAAAAACAAATGTCTAAAGATGAGACCACATATACATGTAACTGATTACTAACACGATAGTGATGCTTCGTTTCGCTGGGTAATATAACTATATGATCTTAACTAAAGTAAAACCAGTAATGTATTGATCAGATGAGAAGTACGAAATTGCGGACCATCGATTGTTGTAGTTTAGACTGTGATCATGTTAGATATGAGCCTCGCTCTGAGAAAAGGGGGTGTATAACATGTGCGTAGAATGTCGTCCCAGATTAGCTTGTGAAGTCCGCATGTGGATTTTCTTCGTCGAGTCTTCGTTTAAACGAAAATTACAATAAAAGCGGAAAGTGTCGTCCTTGATTAATATTTGCGGACTGGAGGACTTATCTTGAACTTCACTTTATAGTGGGGTCAAATGGTGAAATGATTGTTCACTTTTTGATAAAAGCAACAAACTTGGCACATTTGTAGATTTAAGTATTTTATTCAATTTAAGCTATGGACCCATCTTCAATTTTCAAGATGGCCACCATTTTCAAGATGGCCGCCAAGATGGCCGCCAAAATTTAGGAAATTACATGTTACTGCCATATTTGATTAAAATAGTCTGTTTTTGGCATTGAAATTAGCTGTTTTACGTTATTAATTAATTAAAATATGTTTCTACATGAAAAATAAATAAATAAAATATTGCATATAAGTCAAAATGGCTTCCAAAATGGCCGCCTAAAGTAAAAAAAAGATTTTCCACCACACAGACAAAGGGCTGTGCACAACAAGTCAGCTTTTATACACTTGCACATCCCACAGCAACCAATATGGAGACTGCAGCCACACTTCATTAACTCCTGGCACGACTCTGATGCTTGCAGTAGTGCTGTCCAGAACGGTACCCGAGCATTGTCCTGGTCTCTTACCCAACCCCAATTAGTTGGAAAAGGGAGTTCTGGTGAGGGAAATAGTGGCTGTCCCCAGCAGTATCCAGCCTGGTATGCGGTACGCTTAGTGTGTTGCAGTAGGGCTGCTTGTGTTGATGGAATTCCATCTATTGATCTACCTTTGCGTGTGAAGTGGTCCTTTCGGGCATCATATTACAAAACGTTCCAACGTTGGTATGATAGTTGCAATTGATTCGTCGGTTGGAGTTTGACCGAGAATCTTGAATGCTTCTGTTGCGGCTCCATATGCCTTCCAACGTTTCCCATGCTGTTTTTTTACTGTAGTAGGGTGACGTATAAGGGACACTTATACTGCCTTGCTATATGAGCTAGCTTTTATGGCGACGCGGTAGAGCGTTCGCTTAAGAACCGGGAGGTCCCGGGTTCTAATCCCATGGCGGTCGGGATTTCTTAGCTGGGTTACATTACCTTTAACACTGAATGCTGAGGTCTGGTCACATCCAGTAAATGCATGGAATGCCAATAGACCGCTCGTGATATCCTGACCAAGAACATTACACAGTTTATGTACAGGTATATATCTTTACTGTTTTCCTGTGCAAAACGCTATCCAAAGTTCCATTCATATGTTGAAAAGCTGCTGTAGCTATGACAACTACATCTGTATCAACTGTTCGTATTAGGATTTTATTTATTGTTGTGGTTGGCAGCATGCCGTGGAGTAAGAGTCATGTGTCTGCTTCTTCGTGTGTACATGGGGATAGGCTACTGCTTTATTCGATCGGTATATTACTCAGAACGTTTTTACCTTTGGTGGTGATGGTCCGAGAGCCCACTGGTGCTTATTGCAAGTTTTGAGGCCAAGAATTGTTTTTGTATATTTGAAAATGGTATTTTATTTTCTTCCAGAAAACCCATTTCTTAAGTGTCACAGCCGTGCACATCTATGAATTTTGGATAAAATCACTCAAAATCGAAAGTTTTCCTGCTGATTTCTGGAATAATTAAATAAATAGACATTTTCAGTCATGGGTATTTACCCAGGGTTTCAGTTTTGGGGTATTAAATAAGTATCAGAAATTTTTCTGATAATTCATTAAAAAAAATAATTGTCCATGTATTATTTAAAATAAGGGTTAAAACCCATCAAATTTCGCATTTTTTTAGGCAGAATTTGCCCATTTTTTACTTTTTAATTCTGCGAATTCTTTTTACCAAGTAACAATTTCTAACATATTTGTCTAATTAGTTATTTAAAAAACACACATATGACCTCCTTGTTTCATTCCAACAACGACATTTTTAATCACCATCTATTAGTGATTTTGTGTGGAAATGAATAAAATGATTAAAATCACACACACAACTGCTGATTTCTAGAAAAATTTGATTTAATTAGATTCATAAGACATGTGATCATTATAATAATCAAATATTGTTCGCATATATATAATTGCATATAATATCACTCTAAAGAAACAATGCAGTGATCGCAGTGTGATTTTAGGTTAAAACCACTATTTATTTTTTACAGTTTATGTAGGTTAAAAACCACTACATTTTAACTATTTTAGCTGTTTAAGTCCATTTTCAGGTTTTTGTTCCTAATTTTTACTCTACTGAAATAATTTTAAACATAGTAGTCTAACTATTGTATTTAAACACACAAAAGGGTCTCCTGATTTAATAATTATTGCAACATGAACATTTTTAAATGACGACTTTTAGTGAGATTTCAGGAACAATATACGAAATCAATCACAAATCATGATGCGGCGTCTCATCTGGGTCTGCGCTGTTTGCTTTAAGGAATTTCTGTAAGAAATATTCTAAATATAGAAAAGAGTATACTAGACATCCCTAATTTTGGAAATAAATTGATCCAATTTAGAAGGATGGGAGAGTTTACTGGACATTAATGGGTTTAAACTTACAAGTACACTGTACTTATTGGAATGTTTTGTTTTGAGCTATGTTATTCGCATATGTACTAAGACGAACAGTTTTTATTATTATCGTGATCACATGTGTTATGAATCTAACTATATCAAATTATTCCAGAAATCAGCAGTTTTGTGTTTGATTTCGTATATATTTCCTGAAATCTCACTAAAAGTTGTCATTCAAAAATGTTCATTTTTCAATTAAATCAGGAGACCCTTTTGTGTGTTTTAATACAATAGTTAGACTAATATTTTGAAAATTATTTCAGTTGAGTTAAAATTCGAGGAACTTAAACCTGAAAAATGGACTAAAACAGCTAAAATAGTTAAAATGTAGTGGTTTTTAACCTACATTAACTGTAACAAATAGTCGTTTTGACCTTAAATAACACAGCGGTCATTTCATTGCTTGTTTAGAGTGATCTTATATGCAATTGTATATTTATGCGAACAATATTTGATTATAATAATGGTCACCTGTCTTATAAATCTAAGTAAATTAAAATATTCCAGAAATCAGCAGTTTTTTGTGTGATTTTATTGATTTCCGCCCTAAATCACTAATAGATGTTGATAAAAAAAAGTCGTTGTTGGAATGAAACAAGGAGGCCATATGTGTGCTTTTAAAACACTGACTAGACAAATATGTTAAAAATGGTTAACTTGGTAAAGGAATTCGCAAAATAAAAATTTGAAAAATGGGCAAATTTGCAAAAATAAAATGACAAATTGGGTGGCTTTTAACTTTAAAAAATACATGGAATGTTGTTTTTTTGTTTAATTATCAGAAAGGTTTCTGAAACCTTTTTAATACTCCAAAACTGAAACCCTGGGTAAATTCCCATGACTGAAAATGTCTATTCATTTAATTTTTCCAGAAATCAGCGGGAAAACTTTCGATTTTGAGTGATTTTACCCAAACAAATCATAGATATGCACGGCTGTGACGGTTAAGAAATGGGTTTTCTGGAAGGATATAAAATTTCTCTATTCAAATATACACAAAAATTTCTTGGCCTCAAAACTTGCAATAAACACCAGTGGGCTCTCGGACCATGATAATCTGCTTTATGGATTTATTTATTTTTAAAGTAAATGAATATTTGCCAAAAAAGCATAATTCCCCCCCCCCCCTTGCAAAGATTTTTGATTATCAGCATAATTAGTAATAAAGTATTGTAATATTTCATTTGATTTGTAAAAGATCGCAACAAAAAATCAGCACCTCGTTATTTTTTCCTTTTTTTGATAGGTAGGCAGCCATTTTGAAAATGGCGGCCATTTTGAATAATGTAAATTGGGTCCATAGCCTATTTTTTCTTAAATATTTGAAACTACCAATGAGCAAAGTCTGTTGCTTTCATCAAAAAGTGAACAATTCCACTGAATACAAGCACCATATGTGGTGGAGGATGTGACCGCGGTTAGATTTTAAGGCAGCTTTAAGGTCTGGAAGTGTGAACTCGTTGAATGCAGTTATTTCTTTATTTAAGGACTGAAACAATATGTTGAGAATATTATTTTACAAATATAGGTATCTGTTAATACAAAAAAGAAAAAACACTTGCTTATATAACATACGTTCAATGAATATTGAAATTATAGATGATTGGAGTAGGAAAATCCTATTTTTGTACTTTAGGCGGCCATTTCGGAAGCCATTTTGACTTATATGCAATATTTAAATCATTTATATTTCATGTAGAAACATATTTTAATTAATTTATAACATAACACAGCTAATTTCAATGCAAAAAAGATAAGATTTTAATGAAATATGGCAGTAACATGTAATTTCCTAAATTTTGGTGGCCATCTTGGCGGCCATCTTGAAAGTTGCGGCCATCTTGAAAATTGGCGATGGCTCCATAGCTAAAATTGAATGAAATACTTTTATCTACAAATGTACCAAGTTTGTTGCTTTTATCAAAAAGTGAACAATTCCACTGTATACAAGCACCATATGATCCCGCTATTACGCACATGCATTAAACCCTCTTTTCACAGAGCTGCACAGGCTAATCTTGAATTTCACTTAAAGCATATGCATTAAGCCCTATTTTCACAGAGCTGCACAGGCTAACATTAAACTACACTTTGCGTACATGCATTAAACCCCCTTTTCACAGAGCTGCAAATGCTAATCTTGAACTACACTTTACTTACATGCATTAAACCCTCTTTTCACATAGCTGCACAGGCTAATCTTGAACTTCACTTTACGCACATGCATTAATCCCCCTTTTCACAGAGCGAGGCTCATATATTGAGGCAATGATCAACATTTCAGATCTTTCCATCGATCGTCTTCTGCGAATTAGAATTTTCTTTTTACTGCGTGTTTTATTTGATTGTTCAACGCAGTCGTGATATGCATATTTGATTTCGGTGCAAACCACACACCTATAATAACACTCACACACAAATTCATCGGCGTTCACACAAAAAGATATACATTTGAAATATGTGACTAATTATGCTGAGACAATGCAGCAAGAGACTATTGTAAAGCTTTTGTATTAGACGCTTCTCGTTGATTTTGTGTTTTGGAAAGAGGACTAAAATCACTTTTGACGTCGATTTTATTCAAAGGTCAATGTTAGGCTACAGTTGCAACGTGCAGCTTGTACAATAATTACAACCACAATTGACAGCTGGCTCACCAGGTTGCAAACAGGCACCCAGCTAGTATTTTCGTATATTTATGCTTGCCTCTATTTTCAATCAAACTTGTTTTGATGGCGACACCCTGAGTAAATTGAGATAGACATGTATATGAGCATTTACACTCTAATACAAAGTAAGACGTTTCAGAGAGCATTCCTCTGTTAAAACGGCTTTAATATTCTGTGATAATCTGTCATATCAAACATCGTTGATACATATTAGCTATGAGGATATTCATATATCGACAAAGCAAAGTACATATTAATAGTAGTATTTGTTTACCGAAATAAAACATTGAGTACAAATTTAAAGCGTCTTATGGAATCGCTTGTTTACTGGCTTGGCAGTCAATTCAACATGAATAATTAACACAATAAACTTCAGTACAGAACAAGTGTTGCTGATTATTTATTTACAACATTACTCACATAAATATATTAAATGATAAACATAATAACCAAAAAGCATGAACGCACTTATACAGAGATGTGACAGAAGTTATCTGTTTCGAAACGAAAAATGTATTTGTTAGAGTCTGTGTTGTGAAATTTAAAGTCCTTTTTAACCAATGCTCCATTCTATATACAGTTATTACAAGAAAGGGAGAGAAATCGCACGCACCTAACTACAATGTATGCACAAGTTGAGTCCATTTGGTTGTAATCTTTACACATTTTTGGCAATCATGAAACTTAATTTACAGTGAATTTCTCATAATAATCTCATACAAATTAAGTAAGTATATAACAATTACAGTAATAAGACAAATCATCAGTTTAATAAGAACGTGTCAACCATGAATACAAATACCAGGGGAAATTGACAACTCTCCACTTGCCAGGGGATTAGCCATATACTTAAAAACAAGCCACTGCCTTGTTGTCATGTGTTTCAAAAGACCAGAACCTGCTTTAAATTCGGTCAAGAAAGCATTGTAATAAATGCTCAGAGTAAGTTTAATGACGAGTGGACAACAAATGTGATTCTAAAATGTTCATATTATTTCAAACTAGCCATGTCAGAAAAAATTGCAGCGCTCTTCCCTGGCAGCTATATATCCCAATGGTCCTGAACCATTTGTTAAAACTCAGCCGAGATAACGTTACAACACAATGTCTGGAGAAGTTACATGAAGATTAAACAAATGTTGCATCTATAGTGTGCACAAAATAAATGTAGATGATGCAAGATGCACCTCGCATGATTTAGGACCCACCACGGTCAAAATGCAATTATAAAAGCTCACCATGATCTAACAATAGTTTTAATGCTTAATGCATTTGCATTATGTGTTGTTCAAGTTTAGTCTTTGCAATCTATACACGCAAATCAGTGACAAAACTTTCTGCTTAAACTTGATTATTGCTAAGAAGAGACGTCCATCAAATGAAAAATACCATAAATACCATCCCCGGGACGAGACTGCTTGCACATGCATTAATCCCAGTTTTCCCAGACTAGAGCTCAAATGATGGTCTCCCCGCCAAGTAGGACTAAACGGGGAATGCAACTATATTGAATTAATAAAATAAAGTTTTAACTTGTTAAAAAACGTGTATTGGTATATTTGTTACGCTTATTTCATGTCAGACCACTTTCCTCAAATAATAACTGTTAGAACTTAATCAACAACAAGACAACTCTTACAAACGCGCATCAATTGTAAAAATGCAAGCCTTGTTCTGTGTAAACGGGGCTTAATGCATGTGTGTAAAGAGTCGTCCCAGATTAGCATGTGCAGTCCGACAATATCATAAAAAGTGAACCAGCAAATCTGGGGGAATACTGTTTTCCCAGAGCAAGGCTCAGATTTATTTAAACAAAGCAGATTGGTCAAAATTATAACTTATATGTAGGGTATTATGTTTGAAGATATTAAAGTTCTTAGAACTTAGTTAACTAAAATACTTTATATTTTCATGCAAATGAAAGGCTCTCCTCAAACAACAAATATCTGTAACAAGTACACAAAGGCTTACCCAATTAGGAAAAATAGCATTGAAACAATTTTAGAAAAATCCCTAATCACAAAATCTGCAAGTATCAAGAAATTTCCTTATTTTTTAAACAAATAAGTAACTTGGCTATTGTTCTGTAAGTCAGTTAAATCTGACAAAATCAATAGTAAGATCTTTCGAATGAAATAAAGTTTGTATTTTCCATTACTGCTTCTTATACATAATGACAAAAATTCCCAAACACACGGCTCAATTCTTAGTGAAGCACTATGAAGAACACTTTTAAATTTTTACAAACAAATTAATATCACAATATAACTCGGACTGGCAATAACAACAGTTCCTTACACATGAAATTCACAGTGTCCGAATTGAAAACAGCAGTTTCTTGCTGGAAGAAATCCATCACTGGCTTTGATGGAACTTCTAACATCAAGTTCTAACACATGCTGGAATGTGTTCTGCCCTTATTTCAGTGAGTGTAGTGCACTGGGTTGGAACCCACTGCTTGGAAGGAGGCCTGTGAGTGTCAATGAGCGTAGCTGGACAGTAAAAAAATAAGTTGCTTTTTGGGAAAACTAGGCTTAATGCATAAGCATAAATTGTCCCAGATTAGCCTGTGCAGCCCACACAGGCTTATCAAGAAAGGCACAACATATAGGTAAGGTTTGGTTAAGAACACACATTATTGAAACAAACAATTCCATAAAAGCGGAAAGCGTTGTCCGTTATAAGCCTGTGTGGACTGCACACGCACGCTAATCTGAGACAACACTATATGCACATGCATTAAGACCAGTTTTCCCAGAACAAGGCTTAAATAATCCAAAATCTTAAAGAATTATTTCCATCCCATTTTATTCAGGCAAACTTAGTTTGAGTATTTGCTAGAAACAAGCAATATTATGAACAACTAAAGCTTTGTCACAAATGGGACTAAGAACCCCATACTGTTTTGTCACAGACATATTTAAAATTCAATTGCTTGAGAAATGTAGAAGCAGTTTGCTCAACAATTTTTTAACATTTTATTGCAACAGACCAACTAACACACACCAAGTGACAAACCAACCTTCAGCAATAGTCCAATGTACCATCAAACTTCATTCGCAGAAGATATAACAAATAGTCTGCTTTTAAACAATGCAAGATTCACCAACTTGTTAGATTACAGTATTTTATTTAATGCTTTCCGGTGGTTTATAGAGAAATATCAGTGACTTAAAACTGATAATTTCACTGTTTTAAACAATGAAAATTAACAGTGATAATTATCGATAATTTTCACTGTTTACTTGTGAAATGACGTCATTAGCCCAGCGAAATTCTTAAGTTTAACTATTAAGTAATGTTAACAAACGGTGAAAAACAGCATACAATAAAAAGAAAATTAGTTGGATTCGGTGGAATATCGATTTTAATTCACTCGTGATCATAGAAAATATATATATTTTCACTCGTGGCTGCACCACTTGTGAAAATATTATGTTCTATGATCACTCGTGAATCCACCGAATCCAACACATATCCTCTATATGTAACTTTTGATAAAAATACAGGCAGGTGGGTATTGTATTACATATATTTGTTGACATGCATGCTTCTTTCAACCTAGCATGGCATTTGTGCTTTAAAAAAAAAACTTTGAAAGGCATTAACTGGCACTGTTTTCACCAGGACTCAGAGCTATCTTTAAGGAAAGCAGATCCAGGTCATAGTTGAGGATTAGGACTAAATGGATACATACGTCTCTAAAAAAATACACAAGGTATTATATCAGTATCCATATTTAAGTTTTCAATTGTTTCTGTTGCCAAAGCATCCATAACTAATGGAGAACAAACTTAAATAATGTGCATACTATCCATATGACCTTATATTTACAAACCAAGTTGCTTTAACCTTGTTCAAGTACGTTTTGAGTAGAGCAGGATCTGGATTTATGTTACCATATCAAACACAATATTTGTCTGACCCAGAAACTGAAATAACATGCATTGTCCCCATATTGCCCTCCTACCACGTATCAAGTTGCATCAACCAAGCTTAAGTTCATGATCCAGATTTCATTGTGACACATGCACGTACATAAAAAATGCCTTACTCTTTGGGATAATTAAACACTCCGTCATCAACCAGTTCACCGAAGATTTGGGACGTTGACTAAGGATGTCCATTGCAGACATTGGAAAAAGTAGGATTGGACTTGCTCAATGCCACAATGCACTAAAACAGTTCCTTAACAAATTCAATTTTAAAGTAATAACTTTTAAATAAACAAAAATTCAAAAGTCAAACTTATGCGCATAGATACCATACCCAATTATTTTTTTTAAAGAGCATTCCAAGCTGAATGGATTTAAACAATACAAAAGATAGGTCATATGGTATGTATGAAAGAACTCCTATGTCAACGAATCAACGGTCACTGTTTTACGGCCATAATTTTACCGGCTTCTCCCCACTTGATGAGTGTTTCCTGCCAACTGTCAAATAATCATGTAGTCTCTAACCTTAACGAAAAAGGTGAATGTTTAGGTCACAGCGTTTTCCCTACCACATGCACACAGAAATATTCAAAGATAAAGTTATGGTTTATGCCCATAAAGAGAATTTAACTTCAAATTAATGGTTTTTATTTGTTTTAGAGAGTACACTGTAACCTACAGCAATTTATTTCCTTTTATATAAAGTACCGGAAAACGGCACTTCCCCAATAAGGAAAAAAATACATTATTTTCCCAATGGCTAGCTCGATAGCTTGAAATAAGTAAATATAATATTGACAACTCGACAACATTACGTTATCTATTTCAACGTATTTGGGAGCAAAAATCCAAATACTAGTACACCAGATTCCCAACATGAAGACTTCACAACGCAAACTTTCCCAATTTGCCATAAAAATCGCTGAACCTATAACAAGGCATGAACGAACCAGTGGAGTTTAAAGTTTTCTCATCATAAAACTTTAGAAATTTTATTTGAAAACCAACTATGTGGACGTGCATTTAGGTAGCTAACCGTTGTCCTTCAGAATGTTTTCCCATTTTAAGGCATGTTCCTTAATAATAAAAAAACCAGCTTCCATAAACTTTTCTTAGCTTGGCGGACAGATGTGATAGAGACTTATAATGTTCATTATCATAATAGGAATGAAAGTTTACACTTCAGATAAGAATTTATAAGTCTCTAAAACTTTCAAAGATAGACTATGGTGCCAAAGTCTATGAATGTGCACATAAAACTTAACTTGATGTTAGACAGTATTCAGCACAACACTCTGAACGTCCTTGTTATTGATGCTCAAAAGCAAAATGAAAATGGCTATATGCCACCAGCATAAAACCAAAACAGCCTGCTAGTAACTCGCTGGCTGTTAGGGTTTCATGCTGTTTGCTGCTCATGTGTATCTTAGGATTGGATATGAAGGCTTTTAAACTTGTATTTAGTGAGAAAGGTTTTTAATTTTATTTTTTAAGGAACTACAAACGAGTCATTATGGGTATGTAGGTGGTTAAAGTTTAAGCACTAACTAGAACAGGAGGCCTGGGTAATAATTTGACCTTGGGTGAAGAACAAAGGATCATTTAGTATTTGGTAAGAACACAAACCCCGAGCATCAAAAACCAAAGAAAGCACTTTTTGAGGGCGTCATTTTCGTTGGAAAAAATACCTGAAACAAAAGATAAACGTACAGTTAACCGTTTGCACCAAGTTAAGAAACTCTTCTAGAAAGTCTGCTGTTGACAAGACATTTGAGCCGGAAGAAACTCTTCTAGAAAATCTGCTGTTGACAAAACATTGTAGCCGGAAGACACTCTTCTAGAAAGTCTGCTGTTGACAAGACATTGTAGCCGACAGCAGGCCTTCTCCATTCCATCCCTGGAAAGTTTAAATTTGAGATAGAATTGTGTCAATTGTACACAAATGACACTGCTAAATGCCTCTGGACACGAATGGAAGTTGGTTTGACAGTCATAATGTGAATTAATTACTAAAAAAGTCTGGAAAAGTATTATTTTAAAGAAATTTGCCAAGTCCAAGACCCATAACTTAGTCAAAAATCAAAGTCTAAATTCATGCAACAAGTTATTATACAATATGTTAAAATGGAACTCTGAAACCCCAACATGCCAAATAAAATAGAATTAATACTCTAAAAATGATTACATACAATGGAACAAAGTTCATGGACAAGTATTCAAAAACACCAATTATACATATATGCAATGGCTACTGTCGCATTATTGATGTTTAGATCTTGTTCGTAATAATGCATGTTTGCCGTTTACGTCAGTGTGGCCAGAGGCTAATTAGTTAGATGACAGCATATACACGTTTTCAACTGCCTTTAGTCCGTTTTAATTTTAGGCCGTGACCAGATTACATGATAATGAATGTTTGTTGTCGTGTATGTGCACTTGCCAGATGGTAAATGCGACCGTATATGCATTTCAACAAATTGGGTTGGCTCATCAAGTTGACATGTTTATGTAACGATACATGTATATAAGCAATGATTTTGATACTTAAAACAATAAGGATTTAACACATAGGAGAGACGCTAGAGGTTTATCTTCATGAACCCCGTTTGGGGTGAGGTCCTATCTGGATGGATTTGGACGGATTGCCAAGTCTTGGAAACGTTATTAGTTACTTGGAGAATCACATGGACTTAACAAATATTGCATTAACAACTAATTGAAATAATAATATGGACTTGGAAACCTTATGGTAACACTGAATAAAGACCAAAACAACTATCCATCGAGTTGATTTATATGTGTCTCTACGGCACACTACAAACTAGGATTATCCACAGAATATTGGGTACTAACTCCCTTCTTTTGAAAATGGGCTTGTCAGATAGTAATACGTGTCCTTTTTGAAAAAAGGTCAGAATAATCAATTACCCATTTATTATGAGAGTGTAACCCAGTACAAAAACTCATTAAATATATATCTGATATGTTAAATAATGCAAATATACAATACAATAAACTGCAAAATGTAACTTCTTGGCGATGCAAATGAACCATTAAGGGGTGTTGCGGCAGTTTATTTAACCGAGGATATATTTATAGCAACACAGATGATGCTATTATCACAACAATCTCTTGCACGACGGTTACATTACATTCACCTCTGTGTTGGGCTCAGAACGGACTATTGTTATGAAAGCGTCTCATTCATGTCATGATCATACCAAGCGTTCATCATTGAGATTACAGTATACTAAACAATCTCTTGCACGACGGTTACATTGCATTCACTGCATTAAAGAAAACCATCTCATACCATTATATCAGTCTTAATTCATTATTATAAAATTGATATGGTTTTTGTTGCTAAGAAACAAACATACATACACACGACGAAGCAATTCCTAACGTCATTCAATAAACATTATGTTCAATTATTTACATATGTAAAGTCCGTGGAATGATTCCATCTGCGTAAATGGGCACTAAAATAGTTCCAAAGAGTTGCATTAAAACTCGCAAGTATTTGCACGATTTATCGTACATTTAAAAGTCATATTTCTTAATTTAATGCATGCGATCTTAAATATCCAATCAAATATACATTGAATGTGTTTGTTCGGTTTTAGCTATTTTATAGACAAAATGGCGTGCTGAGCCTTTCGCAGAGTTGTATGTGAGAGCAAGGAACGACAACTCTGCGTGGAGATTGTTATCACAACTCAATATTTGTGTTATCAATATCATCAGAAATTACCTAGTTTGTTCGTAATACAATTGTCAGTGGTTCGATCCCAGGTCGGGTTAACTTTTTTTTATACTTTTTTTTCTTTTTTTTAATTTCATTCTTGTTTGATACTGGAACTCTTTAGTCCTGTTGTTTAAATTTATCAATTTAAAGCGTTTAATCACAAATTCCAAAATATGCCGAAATCTGTGAACAAGTACATGAAAGTTATTAATGATAGAGGTCGAGTTTGATACAGTATGGTCTTATGTTTGTGATAAAATATTTTTTTTTATTAATGTTTTTTTTGTAAGCTGTTGTAATCCATGTTAAGATTGCAAACAATTTCTAATGTTTATGCATATTTCTAACAATCTATGTACCGGTACTTGGGTTTTGCTTAATTGCTGTATTTTATGAAATTTGACGTAGACGGTAGGGATTGTTAAAACAAAATATCTCTGTTAAAAGTGCGGTTACCCCCTTTTTTGTGTTTTATGATGGCAAGTAGTGTTAGTAGTAGTAGTGTGTGGTTCAATTTAATGGTGTATGATGTATCTTAGCTTATATAATATCTACATGTTAGCAATTTCAAAGGTTATTAATTATTTTTACGCAATTAGAGATTTTTCAGTTTTTTTTGAAAAAGTGCATGTTATATAATGGTGAATAAAATCAAAACAAGACCGGTGATCCTATGTTTTTATGTCATTTTTCATATAGTATTTGTATATATATCTTAAATATAAATTTTGGACAAACTATATAAGATGGAAAAAAATCAGCAAAACTGCAGCAACATCCCTTAAATGACAAATACTTGATTCCTTTTATGCAAGTAAAAAAGTACAGTCTTGAATGCAAAAGAAAAGAAGTTATCCCAAATTTTCAAGAATTTAAAGCTAACCAAAGATGTGCTTTACATGTTTGTGCAAACTCAATTAATACATCAACTAATGGAGTTTTTTGGACAGTTATTAGACTGATATGGATTTCCTAATTTAATAAATACAAATATAACTGTTGTCAACCTCGCAACTCTCATTATATATGTAATTGATAATTGCATTAAAAAACTGCTTTTTCCTAGTAACCAACTTATGCAACTTGCTCATTGTATTGCCCTTTTAAAGTATGTTTTTGTAATTTACATATTGGAATATAAATTATAATTGATTGTGTTGTAATAATAAACTCTTTGTTTAAAGTCACATTTATGATTTTTGTTAATAAAGTCCATTACACATGTAACTAGTAAATATTACATAGTACGGTTTTATGTTAATATTTGAACACTGTAATCATAGCAAAAGTGAAGTTGTTATTCTGGGAACCGTTTTTGTTAAGAATCACTTGTGTTATACATAAATAAGTATAAACAAGTATTTAAGTAAAGTAAAAAGCGCGAAAAGGGAAGAAGGAATTAAATAGAAATTAAGTTTGTGTATTAATATTAATTTTGATAGTGATTAAATAGTTAAAACATAAGACATATGGTAAAATAAGTATATACATATACATGTGTATGTCTTTATAAATTAATGGTATCATATTGTACGACATGAATAAAACTTGAAACAGGAAAATATATCAATAAACATATAATCAATGGACCCGAACAAAACTTGAACTTGATCTGTAAGTAATGTAGGTAAACTCACACACACACACAATCTGGTAAATACAGAAAGCGTTTAGGAAAAAAACTCTGGAAACAGAATTCCGGACGGACGGTCAGACTCACGTTTATCATCCTACTGGTGACATAAAAATGTCCTTATCAATTTTCATAAAGATTATTCCATAAATATAGCATTTATTTATAAAGCATATGTTGAAGACAGAGGAATGACAGGGAAAAGGCGTTCGCAAAACTTGACCGGTATACATACATTTGCCCCTTCATGAAATCAGGACTAAACGCACAATTGCCCCTTCACTCAATTTCGCAAGGTGGACCATTGCCCCTTAACTCAATTTCTCAAGGTAGACATTTGCCCCTTTACTTAAATTTTCTAGGTGAATATTTGCCCCTTCGGACATTTGCCCCTCTATTTCTAAAGTTTCTCTAATTCCTTCACATGTATTCGCCTCTAGGTCTTTACTGCATTGAACCTGGACTAAATTATGTAAATTATGTTTAAAGGCCATTATTGACATGCAATACTTACATTTGCTGATTACGTTCAACAAAATTGTGTATATCTAAAAATGGGTATATGCAGTTCATTTATTTGGCAAACAATTTATTATTTAATGTGCTAAAACAAACTTTGAAAATTAATGTAGTTTTAGTTTAATAAACTTATACATTATTTGACCACACCCGACCCGAATTTTCTCGGATGTTTAAATTTTAACCCACTGACACGACACGAAGAATCTTTTTTACCTGTGTTAGACCTACACGTCTGTGTAAGTTCCCGTCCCTTGGTTGTCCCCCTTGTTTGCTCTCTGGTATGAACCTCGTGATCAGAGTTGGCTAGATACCCCCTACATGTGGCTCCAGCTTTTGTGTTCCTCTTTAAATGCATAACACTCGTTCAACATTTAGGGAGAAGTCACTTCTCTTAAAAGCCAAAATAGTGAGAAGTGGCAACTTTTTTGGGAGAAATGATGCATTTGCATTGCAGGTCCCAGTTAAATTGATGCATTATGCTTGAAAATATAAATAGTGTGAAATTTGTAACATAGATGTCAGATTATAGTAAAATTTGCTTTAAAGATTTCATCAGTAAGTTGCGATATAATGCCTTAATATTATCATATTTACAAGTTGTAAAAGATCTAAAGATCAATTAGTGGGCATAGAATCACCATAGCAACATGTATCGTTTTTTCACATAATCTTTTTGTTACTGTAAAAATTTGTTGCACTGTCACAGTAGTAAATTATTTAAGTTTTGCTAAGGAAAAACAGGTGGGGTAAACAGGGCTTAATGAAAGTGCTTAAAGTGATGTCCCAAATTATTCTGTACAGTCTGCTTTCCACTTGTATGGTATTTTTTCCTTAAAGGAAGTCTCTTCTATGCACAAATCCAGTTTAGACGGAAAGTGCCTTCCTTTATAAGCCTGTGCGAAACTTGATGTGGGTGCATTAAACCCTGCTTCCGCAGAGCAAGGCTCATTTTTATTTGACTAAAGATAAAGCTATCCCACTAAAACTGAAGCAACAAGGTCTATGCCAAAGAGCAAGTGGCAAAACTATATGACTTATATTAAGATTAAAACAAGGGCTGTTTGTAAAACACGCATGCCCCGAAAATAGGCTGTCAGTTGTAGTGGCTGCCATTGTTTGAATATGTTAGAGTATGATTGGCAATTTAAAAAATAATTGCTCGCGTAACCCATGGAGTTGCTGATAAGAGTCGGTTGTTTATTTGTAATAAACGTCAACCAGATAATTTTGCATTATTCTCTTCAAAAGCATTCGTATGTTATCATCCAGGATAAAATGACCGACTGACTTTTGAAACTAGGCCTTTAGCATTTTTTTAAGTATCATAGGATACGATTTTACAGGTTAAGATCACTCTGAATTTGCCGTTTGACCTAGTCACCTAAAAATCAATAGGGATCGTCTGACAGACATATCCAATACCCCTATGACGTTTCATCTGTCAGCAATGACCACTGTCGCTATGAACTTTCCTGATCCCAGGCTTAAGCTCTCTTGAGTTATCATCCGAAAACAATTTTACTGCTTCAGGTCAATGTGACCTTGAACTTCGACCTAGCGTCCTGAAAATCAAAAGGGGTCATCTGTCGGTCATGACTAATGTCCCCATGAAATTTCCTGGTCAAAACCCTAAGCATTTGTGAGTTATCATCCGGAAACAATTGCACTGTTTCAAGTCACTGTGGCCTTGACCTTTGACCTAGTGACCTGAAAGTCAATAGGGGTCATCTGCCGGTCACGACCAATGTCCCTATGAAATTTTCTGATCGCGTGCTTAAGCGTTCGTTAGTTATCATACGGAAACCATTGTACTGCTTCAAGTCACTGTGACTTTATACTTTGACCTAGTAACCTGAAAATCATAAGGGGTCATCTGTCAGTCATGACCAACCCTATGAACTTTCCTGATCCCAGGTTTAAGCGTTCTTGAGTTATCATCCGGAAAGCATTTAAGTTCGTCAGGTCACTGTGGCCTTGAAGTTTGACCTAGAGTCCTGAAAATCAATAAGGGTCATCTGTCGGTCATGAACTTTCTTGATCCTAACCCTAAGCATTCGTGAGTTATCAGCCGGAAATAATTTTACTGTTTCGAGCCACTGTGACCTTGACCTTTGACCTAGTGACTTAAAATCAATAGGGGTCATCTGCCAGTCATGATCAATGTACCTATGGACGAACTTTCCTGATCGCGGGCCTAAGCGTTCTTGAGTTATCAACCGAAAACCAATAGGTGGACGGACCGACCGACGGACCGACCGACCGACCGACATGTGCAAAACAATATACCTCCTCTTCTTCGAAGGGGGGCATAAATATGTTCACTACATGTACACTGAACCATACGAAACAACAAATTAGTTTATGATACCGTTATCATTGTTTTTTTGCGAATCCGGTTTCCTTTATAAAAAGTAAACGATATTTCAAAGTAATCGAAATATAAATACAATACTCTGAAGTATACAATCACGCAAAAATATATATATGTAGCCTTAACTGAAAATATATATTTTCCAATAATGCGCATGATCAGTGGTGTGTGCAGTTAATGCCAAATTAAAAGTGGTTTTGGTTGGCATGTGCGCGCATGTAGATACAGCCATATGTTTACATAAAGAATGTAAGCAAATTATGCGATCATACCTACATACTCTCGTTGCCTTTATTAATTCCACAGTGAACTGTAATATATTTATTTTACAAGTCTGCCAGTCTTGCGCCTGTAAACTTGTTTCGTTCGTTAACACCATATTTTGGTTAAACTAAAGTACAAAATAATAACAGCTTTCAATGTGAAATGTAAAAAATATTTTCCGACTTATAATGTTCACAACTTCCAATACTTAAAATCTATGCAAACAATTTGCAAGCAATTGTACCCACAATGTCGACATGTTCACATGTTCAATGCACGGTATAAACGTTAAAGTCACGAGGATTTAAACAATGAAGGTAGATTACTTCAGTACTTGTAGTAACTTGTCCTTGCAACTAGCTGTTACAGATGTCATTACAATTTGTGTGTTTGTATCTTTGTGAGGTCCATCAGCACCACTCTTATAGCGAATTCATTATAAATTGAACTTGGGTAATAAACATATGATAAGTCAATACTATATAGTTTAAGAAATCATTAAATAGTCGATGCATTCGAAAAACCGATTGCTGGTTCATTTTAAATACCCATTTGCTGAAATATTGGTTATCATTGGCTAATGCATTAACATTGCTACTACTCCTGTACTGAAGAAGTATTCACCTGTACCCACCCTGAGAGCATAAGCTTTTTAAGGCACATTTCCACTCCCAGGTTCTGGACAGCTACCAACATATTTAGCAAAGGTTCAGGCTGGAACAACATACCTACAGCGTTGTTTGACAGGTGCCCATATGTTAGGCATACTATCCAACAGGTTCGCGTTTTGTAACTGATTAATCGTCTCATAACCACACATGGCCAGCATACGCTCAGGCAGGTACATTGTGCATACTTGAGTACTGGACTGGTCCCCACATTATTAGAATAAGCCCAGACAAGCTCGCTTTCACAACAGATTTACTGGAATGGAAAGCAAATGGTAAGCATATGCTCGGGCAGTTCTACTACACGGGTACTGACCTGGTTCCTATATGATTAGTTTTATATAAAAAAAATGTCCGTTTTCAGTGCATTTATGTCGAACTGATGTCAAAATGGCTAGCGAATGCAAAGGCTTTTGATTTCCAAGGTACTAAGATATGATATTATTTTCTGGTCTATCTTGTGCAATTTGAAAAAAATCTTTTTTCACATAAAATCATTTTTTGAATAATGTTTCAACAGTCTAAACAAATATATATATGAGTAGAATGAAACTGGCATTCAACAGATGGTTGTCACAAGCGCGAAAACAGTCCAAACCTTTTGGTAATAATATAAACTTTTTTGGTGTTACTCGAATATCAAGTATCAAATTTCGCCGTCTTTTAACTTTCAAACGACACAACTCCTTGTGCAAAGACTAGTCACCGACCACATAGATGTAATATATAAAACATTAACACCAAAGGATTTATTATAAAAGGAAGTGAAAAGTGCATTTGACCAACCGTTACTCCCGTTTTGAGATATTTTATATAAAGAAACATTTATTGCAATAAAAAAAGATGATGAAACGACAACATAATACAGTGCCACAGTATATGGCATATGCTTCAACATTCAATGCCTATTGTTCTTTGCAGTAAAACACACTACATGGCTTTGAAATGAATTATACAATTGTGATTGTTTTTTGCATTTCAAATTCCAAATATAATCACAAGATTCCAATTAAGTTTGAGATAAAAAGCGACTAAGAAATATTATGTCGTGTAACCGACTCGATGCAAGTTTTATAAGGTTTTACTCCCTTGTACCTTGTGCCAATCTGTGAACGTTTACCAGGACAAGCACTGTCCTCTTTAAACGACAAGGCACGTTGCTGTAATAATTTTCATTTTAATGAATGGTTGTGAACAAAGTTAATTGTAATGTTCGATGTAATTTGTTATTCTTCAAACATCACACCAATAACTCGTTTTCGCGTTTATAAGCTATAATTAGCTAAGTGAACCTTTTACTTAAAAATGCGCTGTTAATGTGATTAAATATTTAGGTGATGCAGTATATAGGGCTAATAAGATATTAATGATTTCGTTCACGCTAAGTTGAGCACCATTTAACATGCCACATTCTGACTGTGCATTACTCTTTTTAAGGTCAGTAGCTTTTAATATGAGCTCAGTATACATTTAAAAATTATATTTAATTGTTCTCCTGTTATTTTTGTTGATAGTTTGAGAAACAATCGTTACACTGCTTCTTACAGACCACGGTGCGGTGTGATACAGGGAAGTACATTTATATTGGGCCCGAGGAACGTCCTCGCCCGTTATAAATCAACCTTCTATGTTACACATATGTTATGTATGGCGTAAGTAAGGAGCCACGTAAACTATATTATTGACTGACTTTAACCCTATTAAGAAATATAATGAACACAAAATCCATAAACAATTGAATATGAGTCATTTAAGTTATCTTAAGCATTTAAGGTAAATTGTACGAAGGAGGTTTCCTGATTTGTGGTAACACGTTTCATAATGGTTTTCAGCCTAACCTAACTGATAAATATTACCAAAATTCACACAGTGTAATACAAAATACAACACAAATATATAGGTAAGCTTATGATAATGTTAAATGCGATTAACTATTTATTTTTAAACGGGGTTTACCGACATCCGATTGTCAAGATGTTTCAATTATATATCTTAATGTATTTATTGCATGATATAACTGTATCAATATACATTTGTGTAACGGATAGTATTATGTTTCTTTAACTAAAGTTTCTCATAATTGTATCATTATTTGACAACATGGTTTTGGTTTGAAGACTAATTGATGTCTATATTAAGGAAACGAAACAAGAACGTGATCAAATACAAGTACCTACATAGTTTATCAAGTGAGCAAACCCACAACAATGAATAATTGCAAACCGACTATTCAATCGACAAGCATATGCACACATGTTACGCTTTCAATGATTTCGATTTGAATCTCTCTTATTTTCTGATAGCATTACATATACGAGGGCTGTCCTATATTCGTTGAAAAAGGGCACAGCTTTGTTATTTTTCCCATTATTATTTGAACGTTTTAACTCAAAAACATTTAACAATTTGAATTTTAAAACAAGAATAGGGACTATGAACATATTAAAAATAACAATGTGATAAGTAAATGCGGCGTTTGCTTGACAGCCGCTCTGTACAAGTAGCGCATGTAATTAAGTAAACTAAATAGTATACGTTGTTTCATATCCGCCCATAATTAAAACAGTATAATACAAAACTAACAGCTATTATAGATTTTTAACAAAAATTCTTTTTTTTTTAAGCGGACACATCTTTAAAATTTTTAAACGGAAGTACTTGAATGTCGACAATTTTTAAATAGTGATCTCAGCAGAATGGGACGGCAGATACTTGCCAATGTAGTTAAAACTGAAATTTAAAATAAAATGGATACAATAAATATGTATACATATTTCCCAGCGGCAAGGGTACTTCAAAGAATTAAAATTTCATAAATCATTAACAGTTGTATGGGCTGGCAAACATACATTTACACCTAAAAGCACATAATCTATTAATGACGGCATAGTGAGCCTCAATAGCTATTAGCGATTGGTCATTCATTCGGAAAATCGATACTTCTTTGTATCGTGGCATTATTGACGATACATGTTATTGAACATACCTAAGTGTAGTTCAAATAAAGGACGCGACAACACCATTGTTTTGGTATAGCTATAGATCTTACTATGTAGCTATAATCTACGATTTTCATTGACAGCCCTTGTTACACCACACGCGAAAAGTAAAGTCACTACAATTCTCAAATTATATTCACATTAAACAAGTTTAAACATATCACAAAGACGTGAGTGCGGTTTTATTGCCGGCAAGAAATCGTTGGTGGTGCGGAGGTCTGACCTATATGTGAGTTTGTTTCAATTATTGATTATTATGTATTAAAACATGGAGCAAAGCGTGTGAATAAATTAAGCCGTTAACAATATTCTTCATTTGGCATATTAAATGTGTTGTAAATTTGTGTACAATTCCATGGCTAATAGATTCGCAATCTTCAATATAATTTCTAGTTAACAGTTTTAGAGTGTCGATTGCGGTTGGGGTGTAAATAATGGCTAAAAAAACTTTAATCGATAGTTTAGGCATGGTCTTGATTTTTGCAGATACGCATGTGTTTTTTTCTATAGATTAGTGTAGTTGAAATGTATATTTGTCGTTAAATGCCTACACATAATATGTCGAGTAACAAATCATAGTTCAAGTTTAGAATTAAGTGAACACTAGTTTTAGCTTGCTGTATTAATAATGGTTAATTTGATATTTTAAGCTATACCTATTTTAATCAAGAAATTACATAAAACACGCATCAGTATGAAAGATCCCAATACCAGTAGAGTAAATGATCTCGGATATGTCATCGCTGTTTAACTAAAATAAGATTTTTAGAAATAAATACATTCAAGGAAATAAATGAAATCACTTAGTTTAATACCATCGCATATTTATTGTAAACACTTGTGTATTTACAAAAACGAATGTTGTGAGGGTTTCCTTACTGCAGATGTATCCGGTGTTTGATATTCGCGTTGTATAACACAAGAGAATCCATAAAGCATCTTGTTTAGCTTTACAACATTCTTTAATGATAACTGTTTAGGACTATTTTTATTTTTGAGTGGATTATGTGAGTGTTTTTCCTAAAAGTAAAGCGTTCCTTTTTAAAAAATGTGGCATATAGTTCAATAATTATACTGACATAACTGATGTCAATGTAGACTCCGCATGCCCCCGCATTGTTGGTTGTAAGCAACACGTGTGATCTGGAACTTGAAAGTTTGGGAAAACATGCATGTTGTTTTTATTGAATCAAAATAAGGAGGGTAACGAATTACACAATTTCTGTTCATGATCATTATATGAACGTTTTATAGTTTTCCAACATTTTAAATGCTCTAACAAATACAAATAGTGTAAAAAAAATGTTTTATTCAATTCGATTATATTCCCCACATATGCACACAACGTTATAACTATGTAAGCAAGTGGCACGAGAGTTGTCGATCTTTTGCAAGGCATCTCTTTTAAAACCAGTCCTTGCCGAGTTATGTTGCAAATGAGAAAAGAACTATACACCTAATTAACAAAGTGCAATTATTCTATAAAAACAGATTAAAGCGTTGATTTCCTTGTATTCAGAACTGGCTTTACATGCTTTCTTGCAATATCTTGCACGCATTTTATGTATGAGTCTCAAAGTTGTATTTGAATATGTTTTATACTAAGGGACTTATGGTCCGCGCACGAAATTTAAACTCAGGACAATACTAATGTAAATCCTTACGTGAAAGTTATTGAAGGATCACCGCATGTGTTCCACAATCAAACTATTTGTCGTTTTTGCTTCAACTGTTTCCTACGAGTGTTTAGCTCTTTTCATTCATTTTCATCAGATGAATAACGTATTGTAATTGTAATACGTAATTCATCGGTAACGCTTTCCTAAGCGATCAAACTTCTTGAAAGGGCTAATAATGGCGTTGTAGTTGAACAAACAATGTGATTAAACGCACTTGAGTACAAGTACACATGTTTGCGATGTGAAAGACTTCCTTCTAGAACTTCAACGTGTACGCTTATACCTATGTTTCAATTTCCGCTTTCCAGTTTTTTTTTGTAATTGTAATATTTAGTTTAAGTTGTTGCGTATTATCTACTTCCATCTTTTATAGATGGATTAAGACGGCATTTGAGTTGAAATATCCTCTTATCCATATGTATACGCAAACACATGTACATTTTAATCGACGAAAGCATTTCCAAGATATAGCTCCGGACACATAAGGGTTTCCGACAGACGGAAAGGCGGATTGAAGGTCGGACGGACAACGTCAAAACTATATACCTTAGTCAATAATTAAGACGCAGCATATGACTGTATCCGCGTTTTAGGTGCTAATGTACTCAAAAAAGACGCGTTAGTGTATGGACCGGAAACAAACTAATATTTCGGACCTTTAATCATTGAAAAATGTGACTGTACATTCTAGGTTAATTAAAACGCTGGAAATAACTGCTAGGATTACATTGGATAAATGACCACGCGCACGTGCTGCATTTAAAAAACAGTTAACGATGCTAACTTGGTAGGCTGACAACATCCAAAAATAACATAATTACTTTCAACGAACTGTGCAATTAATTGTGCCTGACCTTAATTTATTTATAGGTATAATAAAGCAAAGCTGTATCATATCCACAATCGGGTTTCGTGGAACAAAAATCGAGGACAGTCGAAATAACATTGATTTTTACGATATGGTAACACTAGCAGTAGAATGGGGGTTATCGGTTGATGATGAGCCATAATGGGGGCAATCGGTTGATGATGAGCCATAATGGGGGTTATCGGTTGATGATGAGCCATAATGGGAGTTATCAGTTGATTATGAGCCATAATGGGGATTATCGGTTTATGATGAGCCATAATGGGGGTTATCGGTTGATGATGAGCCATAATGGGGGCAATCGGTTGATGATGAGCCATAATGGGGGTTATCGGTTGATGATGAGCCATAATGGGAGTTATCGGTTGATGATGAGCCATAATGGGGTTATCGGTTGATGATGAGCTATAATGGGGTTATCGGTTGATGATGAGCCATGATTGGGGTTATCGGTTTATGATGAGCCATTATGGGGGCAATCGGTTGATGATGAGCCACAATGGGGGTTATCGGTTGATGATGAGCCATAATGGGAGTTATCGGTTGATGATGAGCCATAATGGGGTTATCGGTTGATGATGAGCCATAATGGGGTTATCGGTTGATGATGAGCCATGATTGGGGTTATCGGTTTATGATGAGCCATAATGGGGGCAATTGGTTGATGATGAGTCATAATGGGAGTTATCGGTTGATGATGAGCCATAATGGGGGTTATCGGTTGATGATGAGCCATAATGGGGGTTATCGGTTGATGATGAGCCATAATGGGGGTTATCGGTTGATGATGAGCCATAATGGGGGTTATCGGTTGATGATGAGCCATAATGGGAGTTATCGGTTGATGATGAGCCATAAACGGGTTATCGGTTGATGATGAGCCATAATGGGAGTTATCGGTTGATGATGAGCCATAATCGGAGTTATCGGTTGATGATGAGCCATAATGGGGTTATCGGTTTATGATGAGCCATAATGGGAGTTATCGGTTGATAATGAGCCATAATGGGGGTTATCGGTTGATGATGAGCCATAATGGGAGTTATCGGTTGATGATGAGCCATAATGGGGTTATCGGTTGATGATGAGCCATAATGGGGGTTATCGGTTGATGATGAGCCATAATGGGAGTTATCGGTTGATGATGAGCCATAATGGGGTTATCGGTTGATGATGAGCCATGATTGGGGTTATCGGTTGATGATGAGCAATAATGGGAGTTATCGGTTGATGATGAGCCATAATGGGGGTTATCGGTTGATGATGAGCCATAATGGGAGTTATTGGTTGATGATGAGCCATAATGGGGTTATCGGTTGATGATGAGCCATAATGGGGGTTATCGGTTTATGATGAGCCATAATGGGGGTTATCGGTTGATGATGAGCCATGATTGGGGTTATCGGTTTATGATGAGCCATAATGGGGGTTATCGGTTTTTGATGAGCCATAATGGGGGTTATCGGTTGATGATGAGCCATAATGGGGTTATCGGTTGATGATGAGCAATTATATAATTAAGTTTTCATACAAATAGTGTTTAAATTGTAATTTTCCTTCAACAAAAAAAAACCGAATAAACTGCATACTATTGGAGCAAGCAAAATAACGCTTTCTACTATATATATAATTTACATATGTGTTAAGGAAACACGTGTCGTTTATCTGTGAACTGATACACGTTTTGCATCATATACGCTGTTAATCGATAAATAAATGCTAGAAGCCGAATTGTTGGATTAAAAAAAACACACTCATATAAAACAATGTGCTTGATAACTCTTCCTACGATTGTAGTAGCTGTTGATTTTGAAGTTTTATGTTACAGAATGCATAACAGCTTGTCGGTTCGTCTATAATGTCTGCACATTTCAATTAGGTTCGGAGGCAGAACACGTACACACGTGCCGAGTAAGACATTTTCAGTGAATGGGTATTTACATTTATTTGATGAAAACCTCCCGTCGGCTGCCTATAGAACTGACCTATTGTCGAACCGGGGTTTTAATGAGGATTGGCGTCGGGTGAACGTACACGTGTTCCGTATACGTTATTTTCTGTGGTTATGAACCATCATTAGCCCTTTTCTTTCAAATAAGAGCTTTCCCTCTGTAGCGAGCAAGTGCACGCACACTTCTCGTCGACTACCTGTATTGATGACCTTATTCCGGGACCCGGTTTAAATAAGGTTGGGCGTCAGAGGGACACACAAACATGCCATAATCGTTATTTCCAGTAAATGAGAATGCGCTTTTGAAATAACATTATCTTACCTAGTGATAACTTTGTGGTCGCAGACCACCCGTTTACCGTCTGTCGGACTTACTTTGTTTTTGGCACGGGTTTTAGTTAGCGATATTGTTATTGTTTAATACGTAATCCATTTAAATGAACCGTTTATGACAAACAATAGTTTTTCCCGATAGCGAACTGCTGAACGCAGACCTCTGACAAGGGATTTAATTAAGCTGAGAGTCATGGGGACGTACATACATGTCATATTCATTTTGCCAGTTAAGAGATATGGACATTAAATGACCCCTTGCTGATAAACAGTTTTCCCCCAGTAACTACATAGTGCTCGTATTTCTCACGTCGGCAGTCTGTCAGACTTACGTACATGCTTGTTGGGGTTTTAATTAGTGTGAGCGTCAGGGACACATACATGCCTGCCTTGTGCGCTATTTGCACTACATCGGTATGCACCTACATTTTCTCCTTTATGAAAAACAAGTTATGCACCGAAAGCGACGTAGTGTTCGCATACCCCAACTCTCTTAATTGCAAGGCTGACAAATTCTAGGGTTTAAATTAGGGTTATTGACAGAGAGACGTACATACTTGTCGTCTGCGTTATTTCTAAGGCATGGGTATGCATGTTTAATTGCCCTTTTCAGACAACTACAATCATCCCCCGGTAGCGACCTGCTGCAAGCAGACATAATGTATGCTGCCTGTAAGACTGACCCCGTTACATGCCGTTTTTTTATAAGGTTTGGCTTCAGGGGGACGTACAAAGACGCGCAATAGTTCCTTTAAATGGCTCTTGACCTATAATGACCCCTTTCGAAAAGCTAGAGATATTTTCCGGTACCGACATAGTTCACGCAGATTTCCGTTTTACTGCCTTTTGCGCTGACGCTGTTGCGGCTCGGGGTTTGATTAAGTTGGGTGTCAGGAGGACGTATATAGATTCCATTTGTTTTATTTCCTATAAATCGTTATGTACATCGGATGACCCGCTTCTGACAAAAAAAACAACAAGATTATCGCTCGTTAGCAAACGTGAACATGACGAACATCAATCGGTTGTCTGCCAGATAAACCTAGTTACCAGCGGTGTAATGATTAGGGTTTGAGTCAGGTTTATATGTTCTTAGCCTTGATATCGTCGACATGTCAAGTTATTAATAGTGTAAAGATCAACCCTTTGATCGCACAAAATGGATAAATTTGGTTGTTTGTCGCAGTTAAAATGAATATGTTTAACATAGTTCTTATCCTGAGAAGTCATAGATGCATTTTTCATAACGATATTGTAAATGTTTGTAAGATAAATACGGCAGTAATTTGAGTCAAAATGAATTTTTCAGTAAAGATAATAGGAAAACATACATGGATCGTTTACATAGAGGCATCGAAGCAACGAACTATATTGATACAAATTGTCTATGCATTTGTTTGTATGCACTGTTTTTCATAGAGCTTGGTGAGCAAAATATAGCATATTTATGTATTATTACAGGACATGCATACAATACAGATGTTAGTCAACTAAAAATACTTTGCTAAACATCTTGTTGGGATTGTTTCATACTGTGTTTCAATAATTAGTATACATTTTCAATCGTCCAAAAGCACTCTTATAACAAGACAGGCTTTTTCACAAAAGAAAAAAATCTTAAAGAGTATAGTCGAATGTTGGTATTGTTTCGTTAAGTATGTTCTTCATACATCACTTACATGCAATTGAATGTTTAACAGTATGAAAAGACAAGCCATGTTAAATCTTCCTTATTTATAAGAAAGCTCACATCTCTCATGAAGAGGTTGAAGTGTGCAGGCAGTTCGCTTCATTGAACCAATTTATTAGAATATATATACAACTGAGCTTACAACCCCGGATGTGACGTCACATAAAAAATCATATAGATTATAATACCATATACGGTATAAGGATGACCCACGGCCGGTTATATTCTATAAATAGATGTTTGGCGATGGGCACAAGATAACTTTGAACACTCAATATGTATGGACATTAAAAGTAGTCGCCCATGTGTGAGTCATCGCGGTATGTTTTTCCCGCAATGAAGTTTTCAGTAAGATTATGGCTGCCATGTTGGAACTTCTGGAATATGTTTAGAAACTTAAAAAACAACAATGTAATTGGCTCTTTAATTATATAATGTTTGATCACTGTTATGTCTGGAATAGGCTGGTAATTATATAAAATGCCAATGCTTAAGTCGGTAATTTAAATGCTATTCCTATTAGTCTACAGTAAAAGAGTATGTACAAATCGAACTATGTTGTGAATAAATTCGATATCTTTCGTAATTGACTGTTCAAGTGAATCTATGCATTAATATGTAATGAAATCTCGAGTTATTTCGTTAGAAGCTTGCACTAAGTAATGGTTATAACGCAATAGTTTCACGTTTCCGGCTAAAAAAACTCGAGGTGTTTGGTGTCTCAAGGTAACATAATACCCGTGCTTGATTTGTTTGGTATTTCAAGGTCAAACTATGCCCGCGCTTGATTTGTTAGGTATCTCAAGGTCAAACCGTCACGTGCTTAACTTGTTTGGTGTCTCAAGGTCATACAGTCACTTGATTGACTTGTTTGGTGTCTTAAGGTTACACCATACCCGTGCTTGATTTGTTTGGTGTCTAAAGTTAACACAGTTACGTGCTTGATTTGTTTGATGTCTCAAGGTCACATAAACACGTGCTTGAGTTGTTGGTATCTCAAAGTTACACCATACATCATACACGAACTTGAGCTGTTTGGTGTCTCAAGGTCACACAGTCTCAACGTTACACCATACCCGTGCATGCATTATTTGGTGCCTAAAGGTCACACAGTCACGAGCTAGAGTCGTTTGGTGTCTAAAATCACACAGTCACGTGCTTGATTTGTTTGGGATCTCAATGTCACACAGTCACGTGCTTAGGTTTTTGGTATCTCAAGGTTACACCTTACCCGTGCTTCAGTTGTTTGGTGTCTAAAGGTCACACAGTCACGTGTTTGTTTATCTCAAGGTTACACCATGCCTGTATTTGATTTGTTTGGTATCTCAAGGTCACACGTGTAAATTGGTTGATAAAGCTGATATTTTAAAATTGGGATTGATTCTGAATTACGAGTGTATATAACTTGCGCACGCTTATTTCAATTATTTGAACTTTCAATATCAATTAGTTTATATAATTATATTTAATCAAATAACTCCAGCATTAAGTCATCGCCCTGAGGACGTATACAACAATGCGTTTTTCCCAAGTGTTATGTTAAATACGTCTATCCCCAGTGTTATGTTAACCCAAGCAGGCCATAACGACATAACTAAAAAGCAAGTACAGATGTAGCTTAATTGGTAACATTACAGTTTAAACAAACAAATATTGGTCCCAACTACAGTTTCTGAATTACAGAGATACGTGTTCACCTTATCTTTTTCAGTTCTGTGCGTTACGGAGTGTAGCACAGAACGTATCTCTAAACATATCGCACCGAACAAAACAGGTATATGTGCGGTTCGTTCATGCGTGTGGTTGTCACATGAGTGATGGTCACTCAGGTGGACATAGGAAGAAATTTGCACGGGATGTTCATTGTTTGGTCAGTTCTACGCTAGACTTCGATCAGTAAACTTGTATTCGTGTACAAATCCCACATCGTGTTCAACAATGGAGACAAGCGAGTCGTCAGGCATGAAGGGCTACATAGAAGAGAGAATAAAGGATGCAGTGAAATCCAACAACGACGCGTTATTGAGCAGCATTAGCGGAATGGTAAATAAGATAAGTGGAAAATCACAATGTTCGTTTTTAGACGTTCCAAAGTTTAAACGAAAAAGTTATGAAGAGCAGTACAAAAGCAATGCCAAAATCTTGGAAAACATTGATATTGTAAGCACAGCAATTGATTCAAACAACATTCAGTCCTCAAAAGAAGCTCTAATCGAAGGTAAATGATTCGAATAAATTTGTTATATTAACACAAAGCAACACCTGTTACGGGTGTGTGTCTTGCGTTTCTATTTGGACGCACATTACAATATAAAAAAAAATCTCTGCTTATTTAGCGGAAAAGGCTCTACGCCAGAGACAAAAACTCATCTTGATGGCAGACACGTCAGAGCTAGGCTAGCGTGTGGTAAATGAGTATACCACTAATCCCATCGCCAGTGACAGCGAGGATGAAAAGCATATTCAAAAGGCAGAGGCGCGCGCTATCCGTAAAGCAAAATCCGACAAGGGGAAGAAGCCGCGTCGGAACTGGCCATATCGCCCTCCGGAAGGGTCGACTGTTCATGGGGCGTCTGCGCAGACGGGTTTCGTTAGGCCTCGGCCAGGCTTGTGCTTCATGTGTGGTAATCCGGGCCACTGGAATAACGAATGTCCGCAGCGTGTAGCAAAGAATAACAAGATAAGTAGCTTATCATATTGTGCAGAATTAGAATGTATACGTATGTCAAAGGACGTTCATAAAGCAACCGGAAGTTTGCAAGGTGAGTCAGAATTAGTGCATGATAATAAGCACAATAAATTTCCTAGTACTTCTGACGAGAGAGCATCACCAGTAGGGCGTTTAAGAAATTGTATTCAAAGGTGGGTAGAAATAAGAGACGATGTTTATATTTTAGACGTTATACGTCTTGGCTACAAATTGCCCTTTAAGGTTATTCCGGAACAGGTATTCCTTAAAAATAATAAGTCTGCACGTGAAAATCCCGATTTCGTGAGTAAAGAGATAAACAGTTTGCTTCAAAAAGGTGTAATTTCTGAGGTTTGTGAACAACCTCATGTTGTGAATCCTTTAACGGTTGTCTATAATCGTAGCGGAAAACCTAGGCTTGTTTTGGATTGTCGGCACATAAATCCATGTTTAAAATAAAATTCGATGACATAAATATTGCACAAAACCTTTTTGATAAAGGTACTTTTGTGTTCACGTTTGATTTGAAAGGAGTTTACAACCACATAGAAATTTTTGCAGAACATACAACTTATTTAGGGTTCAGTTGTATTATTGACGGTAACGTTAAATATTACGTCTATAATTCTTAAGCGTTCAGAGTTTGTTCGGCGGGACACATATTGACGAAGGTTCTCAGAGTTTTGATTAAGCACTGAAGGCCCCTCGGTTTAAAAGTTATAATATTTTTAGACGACGGCAAAGGAGGAGATAATGCTTTCGATAAAGCTTTGCAGGGTAGTTATTATGTAAGGCAGACTTTGCTCGATACAGGTTTTTTGTTGGCAGAAGATAAATGTATTTGGAAACCTAATTTGCATGCCATTTTGCTAGGGCATAAGTTAGACTTTTGTCTAGATCGGCTATATATTACAGAAGAAAGAATTTGTAGGCTGGAAATCGCCATTAAGTCCGCGTTGTTTCAGTCGTTGAAAGACTATAATTGCTTATTACACGTGCGTGTATTAGCCGGCGTTGTAGGACAAATAGTATCGTAAAAAAGCGTACTAGGGAGTGTTGTATGCCGTATGACAAGGTATCTGTACAAGTGTATTTTATCTCGAGCCAGCTGGAACGCTCGGGTTAAGGTTAGTGTAGAAGCGGCAAAGGAGCTTCAGTTTTGGTTAGACAATGTGAGAAGCTTAAATGCAGACGGTAAAAGTTTATCACAAGAAAAAGCAGTTGATGTATGTGTTTTCACAGACGCAAGTTATGTTGGGTACGGAGGGTATGGTTCTAGCAATCGAGCAGAAATGATATCTGGTGGCAGGATTTCACCCATAGATTTGATGTATGCAGCTCCCGGGCAGGAGCAGGTAAATTCTTTTGTACCTATAACCGAGTATCTAGATATGATTACTCTCGAGCAAGTAAATGCATTGACTCCCGGAAGTGAGTACGTGCGGCTAGATAATATCAAAGGTGAACATGTTAATATGGTGGCTCCCGAAAGTGAGCACGTACGCAAAGTTGCTCTCACAGATGAGCTGGGAAACACAGTTGCTCCCGGAAGTGAGCACGTGAGCAAAGTTGTTCTCAAAGGTGGACAGGTAAATACAGTGATTCCCGGAAGTGAACACTCGGGTAAAGTTGCTCTCAGAGGTGAGATGGTTAATACAATGGCTTCCGGAAGTGAGCACATAGTAACAGGCACACAGGTATACGGGTCATGGATAGAGCAAGAATCAGTTGCTAGTTCTACTTGGAGCGAACTCGAGGCTGCTAATAGAGTTATTAAAAGTAACGTTATAACTCTACAAAACAAAAATGTCATCTTATATTCTGATAATAAAAACGCTTAGTATATTTTTCACTCAGGCAGTAATGTAGATGAGTTACATTGTAAATTTTAAGATGTTCACATAGTTTGTAGTTGGTACAATATTAATTTATCTGTGATATGGATACCGCGGAAAGATAATACTATTGCTGATCAGCTTAGTAGATATCAATATTGCGACGATTGGTCCATTCAAGAATCTATTTTCTCTTTATAAGACGTAAAATGGGGTCCGCATACGATTGATCGTTTTGCTACACATTATAACAACAAATGTGCACGGTTTAATTCGAAATGGTGGGTACCTGGAACTGAGGCTGTGAACTGTTTCAACAAAAATTGGTCATGTGTCAACAATTGGCTGGTTCCTCCACCTCAGGTCATTGTTAAGTGTTTAAACAAAAAAGGAGCACGATGAATGTGTCGGTACTTTAGTTGCTCCCGAGTGGGAATCCACAGCTTTCTGGCCTTTAGTTACAGATGGGAAGGGCGGATATAGCACAAACGTTAACGATGTGCACATCTTACCACTAACTGGTGTAATAAACCCAGGTCGAGGAAATAACGGGTTGTTTGGTAATGAGCATTTACCATTTAGAATTTTAGCCTTGAGATTTGACTGGCGTACTAAGTAAATCAGTAGTTTAACGAGTAATTAAATAGAATCTGTGTATGATTTACATGTTTTCATATTGTTTGCAGATGTTGGTTTAAAACTACTTTAAAGAGGAAGTTCGATGAAGCGGGCGAGTACGTTGACAATCAGGACAACGTTATTACACGTATGGCGGGACATTTGTTGGACTCTAGAGCGGAAACAACAGTTTCTAAATATTCTTACCAGGTGAAATTATTTAAAAAAAAATGTGCCGAAAAATCAATTTTCAATTAAACCGGCGCATGCTATTCGCGTTGCTTTGTATTTGTCAAATTTAATTGACACCGGAAAATCGGACAGCGTTGTTTCTGCAGCTTTCTATAGTATTAAGTGGTATCACAACATTAACGATTTACAAGATCCTACAGACAATCCAATACTGAAGCCCATGCTAGAGTGTGCAAAACGTGTCAACTCTAGACCCGTCACAAAGAAGGACATCGTTGATACAGACTCACTAATTCGATTGTGTGGCATGTTTTCAGATTCGAACGATGTAATTGTTCTCCGAGATGTATCCATGATATTATTGTCATTCGCAGGTTTTCTAAGATTCGACTAAGTCAGTAGGTTAAGATATTGCGATGTTTCGTTTTTTGACGATCATATTAAGCTTTTCATTAGAAAGAGTAAAACTGATATTTGTAGGAAAGAGAGAGAAATCGTTATTTCAAAAGGGGAAACGTTTGCTTGACTTATGTCAATGTTGCTTAGGTATTTCGACAGTGCGTCTTTGTCTTTGTAAGTCCGAAATGTATTTATTTAGACCAGCATGTAGGTCATGTCAACGATGTTTTTTGTTATCTAAAGATAAGAAATTAAGTTACACGCGGGCTAAAGGGTGTATTGTATCCAAATTAAAAATTGTTGCACACCTAGCAAACTTGGGGCTGAATTCTTTAAGAGCAAGCGGAGCCACTGCGGCGGCTAACGCAGAGGGCGTGTCTGAGAGATGTTTGAAGCGACATGGTCGATGGAAGTCTGATAGGGCTAAAGATGGGTACATTGATGAGTCTCTAGACAAAAAAGTTTTTTATCACTAGACAATTGAAATTATAATTGATTTGCGGTTCGAATTTAAAAACTTACTATGCTTTGTTTTTGTTCTATCGCAAGTCTTGCCCAATGCAAAACGAGTTGTGTTTTGTGCTTAGTTGTGTGAAGACTTTTCAGTTCTGTGCGTTACGGAGTATAGCACAGAACGTATGTCTAAACATTAAGCAACGCACATAACAGATATATGTGCGGTTCGTTCATGCGTGTGGTTGTCACATGAGTGATGGTCACTCAGGTAGACATAGGCGGGAATTTGCACGTTGTTCATTGTTTGGTCAGTTCTACGCTAGACATCGCTCAGTAAACTTTGACTTTTTTTAATTCGAACCGCATTAGTGAGTTGGCACAAATGACACGTTATGTTTGTGTTACATAATGTTCAGTTACATGTTAATATTGGTTGTTTTCAGGCACAGTTTTCCAGATTTATTTTACATTGGGCTTCTGATGAATTTTTATCTCTGGTTTTTACCCTGGCCTTGAAAACACCAATTAAGGACACAATAATAGAAGTGATGTATACAAATTAAAGTTATACTTTGTTATATAATTTATAGATCGAAAATTGTCCTGTCAAATTTGTACTACGATTGTACTTGAAATATGATACGAATATGTAATATTCGTGGATGTGTGTTGTCAATAAACTGATCGCAAGTCTTGCCCAATGCAAAACGAGTTGTGTTTTGTGCTAAGTTGTGTGAAGACAAAATATGTACACTACTCTTGAGTATAGAAAACAACATGTTAGTTTCTGATTGGCTTAAACGTCACCATCTCTCTTTGTTTTCACAATGAAGAGTAAATGAAGTAGTCGAAACATCAACAATACTCTGAAGTATGCAATCACACCAACGATGGTCTGCGTCGCATTAACCGAACATATTTATTTTCCAATAATGTGAATGCTCAGTTGTGTGTGTATTAATATCAAATTGAACGTGGTATTGGTAGCCATTATTTCGCATTTAGATACAGCCATCTGTTTACTTTAAACAAGAATGTTGGCAAATTAAGTGATTGCAACTACGCACTGATGTTGCTTTGCTCACATCACATAGTGAAATGCAATATATTTATATGAAAAGTCTGCAAATCTTGAACATGTTTACTTGCTTCGTTCGTTACCCAGAACTTTTGGTTGAACTAAAATAGTAAAATGTTAAACTGAAAATGTAAATTGCGAAAACAAATTGCGACAAAAATTATGTTCATCATTTTAAAAACTAATTAAAACCAACTGAATTGTTTTTCAGTAAATTTTATATCCCAAATTTTGACATTTTCACATGCGTAATATGCGTTATGTATGTTCAAGTCACGAGGTGTACAATGAAGAAAGGTTACTTCAGTACGTGTAGTATCTCGTCCCTGCAACTAGCTGTTTAAGAGGTCAATACGCGTTGTGTTTGTGTTGTTTTGGTGAGGTCCATCAGCACCACCTTTATACCAACTTAAGAGTTAAAACGCTGGTAATTATCATGATAGGCCAATTATATATATATATATCGTCAAAAATTGTACAATATTTGATGCATTGTATGCGTCTAATATATATTATATAACATCATCACTTGCCCGTTGATAGGTGTTAAGCATAAGTTCACACAAATTCACTTTTTCTACTCGGTACTGAACTTGTATCAAAACATAGAATTGTAAATTTTGCTTACTAAGTTTATGGACTGGTTTTCAAATTGTTATGATGAGCTCAGACAGGTTCGCTTTCACTACATGTATACGGGGCTTGCCCACACATGGTTAGACTAGGCACATGATTGGTTTCGGCTGAGACAGCTACTTTTTTAATCAATGGTCACCGGACTGGTGCCAAAATAGTAGCATATGGTAAGGCTTTTTATAAGCATGGTACTAGCATTAGAGAACCGCATATAAATTATCTTGCACACGTTAACATAGCTTTGTTTCAAATCAAAAACCTTTTATTCGAATAATATTGCAATAAACTATACAGTTATACCGAAGAGATGATGTTGAAGCAGACATAACACAGATGGTTTCCTAGATATTTTGGTATTTTATTAATACCCTTTTTTCGGATATCAATTGTATACGTAAAATAAGTCCCCAGAAAAAGGAAGTGACTCTCGTTTTCTACATTATCTGTATATAAACGAAGTATGAAATAGATCAAAATGGATCAATGACAACACAATTAAATGCCACATTATTTGGTTCTTGCACGCACTGTACAACAGTTATTGCATTTGGCATTTATGCATTTAAATATCATACATGGCTTTTGTATTCGCTATACATATATGATTGCATAACTTTGCATATAACAATAAGAATGAAATCACACGATTCCATTGAATTATAAGATATGAACGCAAATAGGAAATACAATATTCATGTTTTTTCAATAGTCAAAAGATGTATATAATGGATATTTTAGAGCATGGTAAATGTTCAGTATTACTGTTTCCTCACAAATATCATAATTACAACGAAATTGGCGAATTTGAAACATTTTTATTTTATTTTGTCAATTTACCAAAAAGTGAAAAGGTACCTTTAACATTCCCTTCAGAATCTGTTTACATCCCATGCTTACATTTCTGACAATATTTAAACGCCTACAAGGACAACCGATGTCGACTTTAAACAACGATACATGTTAATATAATATTCAATGTATTGAAGGTTGGAAATAAATTTAAATAATGTTCGATGTAATATGTTATTCTTACAAAAGTACACCAATAATACGTTCAACGGGTTTGTTAACTATAATAAGCTAAGTGAAACCTTTACAATAGAATGGGATGTTAAATGATTATTTCTCAGTAAAATATTCCCTTGGCCGATTATATCTATTTAACCCATGAAACGTTTTATTTTGATGTAGTATTGCAAATCGACAAACGAAATGCTATACAACGGATAAACACTTGAAACGCGTTCAATGAAATCGAATACAATTGCTTGTATTATCTGATAGCTTTACATGTACGAGGGCTGTCCCAATATCGATACAAAAGTGCAAAGCTCTCTAATTTTGCGCATTAAAGATTCACAGTTTTAACTGAGAAACCATTTAAAATTTTAAACTTTGGAACAAAAATAAAAAATTTGAAACTATGTTTCAATACGAACACCTATGTTATATGTAAACGCACCTGAGTTGGGCTGGCGCACTGTATAAATAGCACATGCAATTTAGAATAGTTTATATTTTAAGTTGTTTATTATCCCTGATAATTATTACGGTATAATATAAAACAAACATCCAATAACAATACAGAGTATTGTTAATTTACACATTTGCTTTGTACTTTAAACGCGAACTTTAAAAAAAACTATTCAATATTTTTATACGGAAGCACTGGGATATACACATTAAGTTGTGATCTCTGAAGAGTGGGACGGCAGATAAAAGTCATTGTCTTTGACACTGACTATTAAGTAACTTTGAATACAAGAATTATAAATATATTTCAAAATGGCAAAGGTACCTGAACATGTTAAAGTTACATGAATGATTAACAGATGTACGGGCTGAGAAACATACAATCACATCTAAAAGCACATAAATTATTAATGACGTAATTGTGAGCTTCAATGACTATAAGCAATTGTTTATTTTGAAATTCAATCGGAAAATCACTACTTCTTCGTATTTTGGAAAATTTACGATACATGTTAAATGAATTTAGTTAAGCATAGTTCGAATAGTGGCACCACCAATTTTATTTAATTCATAGCTATAGGTCTTACTATGTAGCAATACTCTACGATGTTCATTGACAGCCCTTGTAACACCACAGGCGGAAATTAAAGTTTCTACAGATGTATGTGCTATAAACAGTTGAACAGTTCTTTCTTCTTTTCACATTTAACCTATTTGAACATATACAAAGACGTGAGTGCGTATTAGTGCCGTCGAGAAAAGGTCGGAAGTGAGGCAGGTCGGACTTATATGTGATTTTGTTTTATTCGTTTAATTTAATATATTTAAAATCTTGAACAATTCTTGTCAATGAATTCAGTCGTTAACAATAGTCGGAAATTAGCATGTTTCATGTATTGTATATCGGTGTGTTACTTTTTGGCTCATAGGTTCGCAATCTTCAATATAATGTCTAGTTAACATGTAAAGAGTTTCGTTTGCAGTTGGGGTACATTTAAGTAACCATTAACGGATCATTACCATGTGCGGAGCACTTTTGTTTTCAAGAATTCGTTTCGCGATTTATAGTTATAATTTGTATATTATTTTGCAGTCAGCATATTCAAGGTATTTTCTTTATAACGCGATAGTTTTATCGGAACCGGTCTCCTCTTTGTCAACAATTTTGGTTTGCTTTGCTGACATGTATATACGACTTTATTAACTTCCGTCTCGTTTCGAGAACGAGGTTGGATATTTAGCGCAGCCAAATTGTATAATTATGTTGGTAAGTAAAAAATATACTTATATAATTAAAGGCCGTTTAGTATTTTTCTGCCTGCACAACACCATTTTTGTTTCGTTTTGAAGATTTTGAACCAGAGTAAAGTGATGCAATTATCAATTATTAGATAATTTTCATTGTTTGTATCGTTCTGTGTATGATATTTGAAATTCTGCGATATATACACCCAGCTATGGTGTGAGCTATTTTTAATAGATAATTACATGTACACTCATTTTGATGCAACCTTTGGTAAAGACACTTACCATAAACAACATGGTATTAGACAAAAACTGTTATTCAAACCTTTTAACTAGCAGTATCAAAATTATTTGTGAACCCGTGTTTTCAAAAAGTCTACTTACTGTGTAGCATTTAAAAAAGTCTATTGTCACTTAAAACTTCCAGTGTTATATTCAAATGAGTCAATTAGGTTTAGCAATACAAACATTCAGCATTTGAAATAAGGCATAACTCTTTAAAATGTATTATTTAAATTTATGTTACTTTTCAAAATCATCGTTTTTTATTGTTACATGTACATGTTTCAAATAGTCATTATCATTTTTTAATATAATTATATCATCAATGTTTTTTATGATGTAATGTTAGTTTACATTTATATCGTTGTATCGTGAAGTGTTATTTTATGTTCTTGTGTTTAGTTGTTTTAGTTGTATTTTGCTTGCTTATAGTTAACTGTCGATTATGTTGATTTATTCTTAATTAATTGTGGTCCCATTGATTATATATCCATATACGTACATTTAACTGTATGCACATCTTCTTGATTTTTCCAAAAGAGGGTATCAATAAATTGTTATCTTAACGTTTTGTTTGTTGTTCATATAAAATATTTATGATTGGAGCTTATTAGAAATTGTAATGTTTCATACGCTCTCCATATCTGTTGCATCTATTGAATATTTAAACAAATAATTCACAGTGAACCAATATATATATTTCTCTTAATTAGCTAGCCTGTTAATTAAACCACTTACGTGCTGTTTCAACAAAGCTGAACCATTGATAATCCCTTCAAAATCACATAGCATAGCAATTGTTAT
>NC_068366.1:463034-468034 GCF_020536995.1 Dreissena polymorpha
TGTCGTAGTGAATCTTTGTTCTACCATTTAGACATCATTGTGTTTATATTTAGGAAAATAACTTGCAAGGAAATGCTTATGTACCGTCGGACTTGTAAACTTGTGAAATCCGTTGTGTATTATTTTGAAAACAGCTTTCGGTAATGTAGTCATCAATGAGCGAACAAAAACCATAAACTCGGAAATGCCAATAACGAGATACTTAATATTTTAACGTACTGCTAGCCTATGCATGTATTTTAATTAATAGTAAATACCTTTAACATCTTTATGCGACTCAAATATGACGTAAATTTAATACATGGAACTCGTATTTGTTTTTCGTTCATTCGCGTAGAAATCTACACTATTTGAAATACGTATATTATATATTATATTCTGGGATCGAAGAAGTTATTTTTAACATCGGGTGTCTGGTATCTTGCGATCTAAATATCTTCATCTACGTCGTTGGTGTTTTCATAGACAAGTGTTGTATGGAATACATAATGATCACGTAAAAAGTGCAAATAAAATCATCAATGTAAACTGCGTATACAGCTGTTAAAACAGACCATCATCCCTTATTATAACATGTCAATAAATTAAGAAAACACTATCTAAATAACAATCATCACATCGTCGAACAGCGCTTTCAGTTACAAAAAATATAATTTATTAAAAAAACACAACAACAACAGTGTGGTGTTTGATTTGTACTTTAATATAAAGTTCAACAAGAGTAAAAAGGTAACAACTTTAAAGTTCCTTTCATGTGTATATAATTACAATAACGTGTAGTGTACTTGCTTAAAATAAAACACTGACTTATTTGCACACGCCAATGTTAAGGTGACTTAAAACAACTAATGTGCCATAAACATACACTGTATAATGCAACCCTTTAATCCGTAGTATAGTAGTAGTAGTAGTAGTAGTATTAGTAGTAGGAGTAGTAGTATATGCAGCAGCAGTAGTAGTAGTAGTGGTAGTAGTAGTAGCAGTAGAAGTAGTAGTATTTGTAGTAGTATTAGTAGAAGTAGAAGTAGTAGTAGTAGTAGCAGTAGTAGTAGTAGTAGTAGTAGTAGTAGTAGTAGTAGTAGTAGTATAGTAGTAGTAGTAGTAGTAGTAGTAGTAGAAGTAGTAGTAGTAGTAGTAGTAGTAGTAGTAGTAGTAGTAGTATGTATTAGTAGTAGTCCAGTAGTAGTAGTAATAGTAGTAGTAGTAGTAGTAGTAGTAGTAGTAGTAGTAGTAGTAGTAGTAGTAGTAGTAGTAGTAGTCGTAGTAGTAGTCGTAGTAGTAGTAGTAGTAGTAGTCGTAGTAGTAGTAGTAGTAGTAGTAGTAGTAGTAGTAGTAGTAGTAGTAGTAGTAGTAGTAGTAGTAGTAGTAGTAGTAGTTTATAGTAGTAGTAGCAGTAGAAGAAGTAGTAGTAGTAGTAGTAGTAGTAGTAGTAGTAGTAGTAGTAGTAGTAGTAGTAGTAGTAGTAGTAGTAGTAGTAGTAGTAGTAGTAGAAGAAAAAGTAGTAGTAGTAGTAGTTGTAGTAGACGTAGTAGTAGACGTAGTAGTAGTAGTAGTAGTAGTAGTAGTAGTAGTAGTAGTAGTAGTAGTAGTAGTAGTAGTAGTAGTAGTAGTAGTAGTAGTAGTAGTAGTAGTAGTAGTAGTAGTAGTAGTAGTAGTAGTAGTAGTAGTAGTAGTAGTAGTAGTAGTAGTAGTAGTAGTAGTAGCAGTAGTAGTAGTAGTTGTTGTTGTTGTTGAAGTAGTTGTTTTAGTAGTAGTAGTAGTAGTAGTAATAGTAGTAGTAGTAGTAGTAGTAGTAGTAGTAGTAGTAGTAGTAGTAGTAGTAGTAGTAGTAGTAGTAGTAGTAGTAGAAGTAGTAGTAGTAGTAGTAGTAGTAGTAGTAGTAGTAGTAGTAGTAGTAGTAGTAGTAGTAGTAGTAGTAGTAATAGTAGTAGTAGTAGTAGTAGCAGGGGTTCTGAAATATTTTAAGAGTCTAATTGTCCACGGACAAGTTGGACCCACAAATTCACTTGTCCGTACCAAAGAAGTACTTGTCCGTACTTTTAAGATAGATAAAGGAAAAGGTCATTACTAATTAAGCAAATAATACAAGCATACACTTTTGTTAACTTCTATTTTAAATTATAAACATAGTTAACTAGAAAATTGAACACAAAATACAAGCAAGATGTGCATATAATAAGATCACGTTTAAGTCACACATTATACTAGTCTTATTTATAAGACGCGCAAAGAATTTAGAGATACTTTTTATGTGGGCTAAATTCTTGTGAACTCCAAATATAACCAATATAAAACGGAGCTTAATATTTGAGAGCGTCAACAAGTTTGACTTTAGCTCCGAAAGAATTATAACCAAATACATTAAGTGAAACCGTTTTGCGCTTGAAATAATTTCATATAATATTATTAATAATATTAACTGTGCCTATTTAATAACTAATTAAACAGCATATTTAATGTTCCGGAAAGAGCGCTCAAGATTAAGTTAATGCTAACAAAATATTTACCTTCCAATAATATTATAACGCCGCTAAAAATGACTTTAAACGTTACGTTTGATAAAGAAGGCGAATAGCATGCGTCACGCCTATAGATACTACATGCACGCGTTGAAACGTTCCGGTTTAGACCCTGGTTGTCTCCTAAAATGAATCTCGAATATCATTATATAAAAGCTTGTATATCTGTAACAATACGTGTATGGTTTGCTTAGTCGAGGATATATATGAGCTTCAGAGCTTAGTTTATCAATTAGTTCTTCAAGGTGGTGGTGGCCGTGAGCGGGGAAGAGGAACGCGCCTTCAAGCAGGCTTTGGCTTGCGTGATCTGTTAAAGTACATGCAGTAGTAGAATAGCTGTCCAAAGACTCGACTTTTCTTCTTCTATAATTGTCTACATTTATGTATTCAAAAATAATAAGATCTAAGGGAGAAAACTGCACAAAAAGATCAATCACGACCTATCTCCTCAAAACAGCGGAGCGCCCCTCGTATTCCGTACACCGTTTTATCGATTCAAGAACGATAAATGGAAACAGGCGCTGTGTTTCCATTTTCATATATTGATTTTTGTATTATTAAAATTGAAACGAAATATGAATAGAGAAATAAGATTTGTGTTTTGTTTTGTTATAAGTACACCGAAAAACGATATAACGAACTCAACTTTTTTGTTGTTGTTGTTCCTGTCATAAGAAAATCGGAATATGAACTAATATACGTTGATTATAATTTTTCGTTGTGTCGAATGCAAAATGAAAATGGAAAAGACGGTATATACACGGAGCGCCTATTTAGTTATTTTCAGTTTCGCGATAACGATGAATTTACGCAGTTTTATTGTGTTTGTTGCATTAAAAGTACAGTGACATCCTTTAAAGGGATCTTTTCACGGTTTGGTAAATTGACAAAATTGAGAAAAGTTGTTTCAGATTCACAAACTTTCGGTTTAGTTATGATATTTGTGAGGAAACAGTATTACTGTACATTTACAATGGTCCAATATAGCCATTATATGCATCTTTCGACGATTTAAAAACCTAAAAATTATAGAGCGTTGCAACGCGAAACGATTGAATAATTTGGAGAGTTCTGTTGTTGTCGTTTAAATTTGTGAAACTACGAAGATTGCTTATATAACGTATAAAATACACATGTTATGTATGCTTGGCAGGATAGCTCTGTTGGCTAATGCGTTTTTACTTCAGGATTACGGGGGTCACTGGTTCGAGCCCTGCTGCGGGCTACTTTTTTTCCTTTTTTAAAATTTATTTTTGATTTTTTACTGGAGCTTTTAAAATTTAATGTTTACATTTATCAATATAAAGCATTTAATGACACACTTCAAAACATGCCAAAATCTGTGAAAAGGCCCCTTTAATATCCGGTGCAAAAGAATAAATAAAGGATTATAAAACGTGTACATTTACTATATCAAATTTACACATTGTGAGTGTAGTTATAATTGACGAATAAGTTGAATATTACATGCATTTACATTCCACAACCATCATTATTTAAACCCGTATACAGAGACTTTTCTACATATATAAATTGTAAACAATTCTTGTTAGCTGTATTTACTAAGCGATGAAATTGTATAGAATAGTTATAAATCATTATAATAGAAAAATAAAACATATATGATAATCAAGAACGGGACCTTTGGAAGTACTATTAAGGTTGTTGGCACTAACCACGGATTTAAGTAATAACCTAGATTTGTCAAATAATCGCTAGAAAGCAATTAATTTTACTTGAATTATGCAGTCATAACAGCGCAGTTGATAACGTCACATGTACATTCTCGAATTGATATGTATATTTATGTAAACATAAAAAGTGTCCAATCAGTGTGTTTCGTATTGTGTTTTCATGTTAGCCACGTATATTTAATCAGCAGTTTGTTTAGTAAAACCATACATTCATTATTGAAAAAAAAACTTCAGAAATATGACAGACCAATGTTATCTCATAAAATCATATGTATCATCTATGGCAATTATAATAATTGCACAAATACACACAATATGTTAGTTTAACATAATTGTTTTTTTTTTGCTTAGTATGGGTACAACATCGTCGAAACCTGCTCGCGGTGCGAGAGGAATTCCATACTCATCCTCCGGTCAGGGAGCGAAAAGAACTAAGGCTTCATCTTCAAGTCAAGGAGCGAAACAAACTACATTATCATCTTCAAATCCAGGAGCGAAAGCAACTACATCATCATCCTCAGGTCAAGGAGCGAAATCCACTTCATCAGCATCCTCAATTCAAGGAGCAAAAGCAACTACATCAGCATTCTCAAGTCAAGGTGCGATAGGAACTAAAGCCTCATCATCCGATCGAGAAGCGGTAGAAACTACATATTCATCCTCATATCACGGATTGAGTGGAGCTACACCTTCATCATCAGATTCTGGAGCGAAAATATTTACAGCTTCAAACTCAGATGGAAAAGCGAGAGGAACTCCGCAATTACAAGATACAGAAATGGCTCAC
>NC_068366.1:473034-571739 GCF_020536995.1 Dreissena polymorpha
TTGGCGGAAAATGTCATTAATGTTTTAGCTGAGAAGGACGGTATTTCTAAGAATGATCGCCAATGTAAATGTATTGATTTCTTTAAAAAAATAGAGAAACACAGCTTGGGAAACCTCATCACAGTACCAGCTGTTTGTGTGCAGTTAGTTCATCAGTTTTACGTTGGACGATTAATGGAAGATTCTCTGTGTGCTATATACATGAATATGCTAGATATGCACATAGCCAAAGGATTGCAAAACAATCAAATTGAAGATTTTGACACTGAAGAAATTTGCGTTAAAGAAATAAAACACATATTTGAAACCGGAAAAAACGAGTATGTGTCGGCTAATGGGTCGCTGGTTCGCTCTGCATGTGCGCTAGCGTTTAAAACACTAACAGACTCTAGAAAAGAATCGTCGCTAGTCTTTGTGGAAAACACAATCACAAAACACATGAAGAAATCACAACTTGATTACTTACTTCAGACAGGGATTATCACAAAGAAAAAATCGTTTGCGCTTAGCTCGCAAAAGAATATTCCATACATGTTCGTACACAAAACTATTCAGGAGTTTCTAGCATCGATGCATATTGCAATTAATCAGACAGAAATTGAAGACAACCTGAACGCCATTCAGTCGGTGTATTGTGATTGTGAGTCTATTCTGGACATCGGTCAGTTATTTATTTTCACATGTGGAATGTGTGCTCCAGCGGCTGAAAGAATGTCAAAGCACATCATGGATGTCATTTCACGCGACATGGAAAGAACGCTGCTTTTTGTTTCAGACCCGGTTTTTATTTGTCTACTTTCTGATTTATCTTATTTTGCACAAAAAATTGTATTGGGTGGCTTTATTGAAATGGTAACGAATAAACAGACGTGCTTACAACTTACACTCAGTCATGTAAATCTTGAAAATTTTGAAAGTCAGGACATCAAGGAAAACGAACCTTTAAATACGTTAATAGATATGAACATATCAAACATCAAAGCCTTACATACACGTTTCCGTCACAAGTCTCAACAGGCAGCATCAAATCGTGAACAGAAAATTAGTTCGCAATCGAGAGAAACATTGACGTATCTGCTGCTTCAGGACAGGGGTCAATTGGACCTACAGGGTCTAAAACTCAAGTACTTATCATGTTGTGGATATTGCGATATAAGTAATTTAGACTGCACCTATATGCGTTCGTGTTATATGTTTTGGCTAACACCAATATCAGAGGAGCGCATCTTACAATCGATGTCTGTCACTGGTAAAAACATTACACGTCTAATGCTGGTAGAGGTTAAATCAATTGACCTTCTCTGGGCAGCTCTACCAAACCTGACCAGTCTACACACGCTTATATTAGGGTCAACAGAACTTGCGGTTACACAGCTGTACTGCCTGTCGGACTCGCTCAGAAAGTTAGTTTATAAATGGGTTAATGTTTCCGCTCAAGATGTAAAGTCGATGGTGGAATGGTCAAAGTCACGGGACACGTGTGTGCGTTGTGAATTGTTCATGTGTTACATATCTTCCGACGAGACGGATATTTGTCACTTAATGAAGCAGCAGGACGGTATTGATATTTCACAATGTGAAGTCAAAGCGAAAAGCGAATTGATACATGAGGATCAAATTTTTATTTCTTGGAGCACCATTTTATCAAAGTGACAATTATCAAACAAGTCGTCATAGATTCAAGACGAAAGGAGAGTGTCATAACACTAAGGACGTTGACAACATTGAAAATTTACAATCGCTGTATAATTCGAAATTAATAAAACTATACAGAGTTACACACGCGAAAAGTGAATAATCTAGATATGTTTGTTTCTATTTTTGTGTTCTTTAAATTTTATGGCGACGATCAATTCATTAATATAAATCTTTAAATGATTGACTCAAGCTTGGACAAAGTGCAAAAACCGTAAACAACACCCTTTTATGTTAAATAATTAGCTTTCGCTTTTGTGTAATAATTATCATGAATGTATACAATGTCATAATGTAGCTATACATTCCGTTTGAACAACGAGTGAAGAGTGTATTGTTTACGATTTGTCTATGGTGCTTTGCATCTCACGGAAACTGATGTATTCTATTTCACTCGTCCTTCGAAAGTTTGTATACCCCATTGAATTATGTTACAATAAGTATTTTTAATATAATATGTTTTCCAGTTATTAAGTAACCTATTCCGTAAGACAATTGTTTGTGCTGTTTTGTATATTATATGCAATATATATTCATTTTATTCATTATAACCTCCCTTAATATGTAACGACTCGTATAATTAATGATATGTGTAATCATGTGTTATTAATGAATGAAAAGAACGCACTATACCTTCGAAGGAACTTCTAAGTATAAAATGTTGAAATAGATTTGTCTCAGAAGTCGGCAGATTCTATTAGATGTTTAATCTTGTAATATGTCAATAGTTGTATTTGCCGGTGCTCGCAATTTTCAATAAATGCGCGTTTAGGAAATCACGCAATGGACAGACCATGTATGTCAGATTATACAGATGGATATATTCAAATTGACTTTTCCAAAATAAAACTTCTTGTTTTCGTCTCTTCACAGTTTGTGTTAAATCTGTTTTAAAATATGAATGATATCTGATGTTTGCAATGCAAATGGTTTGTGCCATGATACGAGGTGACGTATATAATTTGGCCGGTTGCGTTTTTGCGTTGATGTCATTTGATTGGAAGACGTACAATTGCGGCCGACACTTATTTCGTTATCTGAACATGCAATTTGTATGGCATTTTGGTGTCCTTATTTTGCATTTTTCGTTTTTTTAAAGTCTACGCTGCTTTCTTAGGGTGCCCTTGAATATTTCTTCAAATAAAGTTAACACATAAAATATCAATATTCCTCATAAGAAAGCCAAAGTTTCAACACTTAATGTGGAATGGTAACATAGATCGTTCTGATTTTCAGTGCGACATGTTAATGTCCCGCCATGATATCCGAACATTTACAAGCGAACGCGAGGCTGGCTTCGGACAGCATCGGAAGAACGATGTATTCATGAGAACTACGTCGTGCTTCCGAAGCTAATTTTGCGTTCGCTCGTATATATTCGAATTTTGTAGTCGGAAATTCATATGCATTGGTATTACTTACAATGGCTCACACTGCTAAAGCAAAATACATTTCTTAGTGGCCCACATAATAATTTAACATGGTTTGCATTAACATTATATTAAGTGGAAGATATTGTTCTATGCTATACTCATTCCAGCATTTAAGCGCGTTCAATGAATAAAATAAGCTAACACATCTCAAAAGCTTAAATCTTTGTCAAGTTTACCATCCAGCCATGTGTACATGCTTGACTAAATTTATTTACTCCTGATAGTATTCCAACTATATACGTTCGAATTAATATGACGCCTACCTCTAGGAAAACTGGGCCTAATGCATGTGCGTAAAGTGTCGTCCAGATTAGCCTGTTGTGTCTGTAGATGCTAATCAGGGACGACACTTAAAGGGATCTTTTCACGGTTTGGTTATTTGACAAAATTGAAAAAAGTTGTTTCAGATTCGCAAATTTTCGATTTAGTTATGATATTTGTGAGGAAACAGTATTACTGAACATTTGCCATGGTCTAATATAGCCATTATATGCATCTTTTTACGATTTAAAAACCTAAAAATTAGCAACCGTTGTAACGCAAAACGATTGAATAATTTGGAAAGTTCTGTTGTTGTCGTTTAAATTTGTGAAACAACGAAGATTGCTTATATAACGTATAAAATACGCATTCTATGTATGCTTGGCAGGCTAGCTCAACTGGCTAATGCGTATTTACTTCAGGATTCCGGGGGTCACTGGTTCGAGCCCTGCTGCGGGCTACTTTTTTTCCTTTTTAAAATTTTATTTTTGAAATTTTACTGGAGCTTTTAAAATTTAATGTTTACATTTATTAATATAAAACTTTTAATGAAAAACTTCAAAACATGCCAAAATCTGTGAAAAGGCCCCTTTAACGCACATGCATTAAGCCCCGGTTTATGGTATGTTACGTTGAACGGACGATATAGAATGTACGCACATGAATTAAGCCCCGTTTTCGCAGAGCGCGGTTCTTTAAAAATAGAGAATATTATGTGAGTGTTGGATAAAGATCAAGTTTATCATGCAAGGCTAAGAACCATGGTAGCGCGAGGCTTATCCAACTCACATAATATTATAATTATCCAATTATGTCTTCTATTTTTAAATTAATGATTTTAAAATATCGCATTTTTAGACGTTTTTGTTCTTCGCAGTTGACAAACGCAGATTCTCCAATTTTTGGAAAACCCCACTAATTATCTAAAATAGCACGCGACAGGTTTATTCAACAAGGTGGGATAGATGCTTGTTTATTCCATGGGGTGTTATACCGTCAATGCACGTCTGATAATGGGATAAAACAGGTTAGTTGGTACTACCCCTGCGCGTACAAGCACCTAACTGCTGTTATTTGCCCCTGTACATAAACACAGTCATGGGAGAAAAGATCTTCAACTGTGAAACCGACCACCCACCAGTCGTCGTGATGAAGTGCCTTGCCTCTTGACCAGGGCGTGCGTTCGAGCTATAGGCGCCACGTATTCTTCTCGCAATCGACGCAGCGCTTGGTGGCTTCCTTCTTATTTTAGCACCTTGGGAGGGAAACACGGACGTATTGGAAACACTCGCGCATGGGAAACACTGGTGTAACACTATCGTATGGGTGATATGGGAAATACGGCCATATGGGAAATGTGGTGAGGGAAACACCTGCGTATATGTTATACGGGTTTGAGGAACAAGGGCGTATGGGAAACACCTGCGTATTGGAAACACGGGTGTATGAGAAACACTGTCGTATGGCAAACACGGGCGTATGCGAAATCACGAGCGTATGGGTTCTGTCGAAAATCGCTAATATGATGTGCTTTTTATGGTACGGTATGGACAATATTTAGGAGTAAAGTTTTGACCAGTGACCGAAGGTAATCTTAAACAAAAGCACCCCATAACGGGTGCCAACGCTCCGCTGCGGGTGCATTTTTGAATAAATGAAAGCTTGTCAGAATTTGAACTATTGACCCAAAAATGGGTGTTGCGTGTAGCACTCATCAAGGTGTAGCTACATATGAAGTTTCAAAGCTGTAGGTGGAAGCACTTTGATTTTAGAGCCAAAAGGTTAACAAAATGTTATGGTTTTAGCACGACGCGGACGGCGGACGACACGACGACGGACACGACACGACGAGCTGGCTATGACAATACCTAGGGTTTTCTCCGAAAACTGCTGAGCTAAAAATAGCATCCCTTTATGATAATTAGAAACAATTTTAATGAGAGTGTATTCAAAAGTAGCAACAGGAATGTACATCTCGATTATGATATTACAAATAAATATTGCACTGGGCAATACATGGGCCGCGATTTATGAAAACTGGACTTAACGCATGTGCGTGAAGTGTCTTGCCAGATAAGCCGGTGCATTCCACGCTAATCAGTGACGACACTTTCCGCCTAAGCTTGATTATCTTTTAGAAGAGACTTCCTTATAATTGGAAAAAATCGTCCCTGATTTGCCTACGTGTACATTAATGACACATGCATTATGCCCAGTTTCCATAGAACGCGGCTAATATTATAACGAATCACAAATTTGTGTGTACTGCGCGTTGGCATGAAATATGTATGTATGTGTATTGCTTCATTGACCACGCGCATTTTGAATTCGCATAATCTATAACAAATGGAACTTAAAGTAGCGCATCTTAAAGATGGTTAAAGTTCAACACATACGAATCATTGTTAATGGTCGATCGATAGAAAAACCTAAAACATAACAAATCTTCTTAAATTAAAAAGCGGCCCATAGCTCATTCTCACCTCGCGAGGCACGTGGCCGCCAGGGCACGCTCGAGCGTCTGTTCCACTTTGATGTGCTGGTCGTCGTCGAATTGGGACACGTCGCCTTCGGTACCGGAAGTTCCAAGCCACACACCGGGATGGGATAGTCCCTGATGCGCGCGCATTGTTGAGTACGTACTCATCGAGGCCATGAAACAAATGGTGTCCATGCACGGAAGAAGCTTCGTCTTCTAGACTGTTCCGAAACATAGCGGACACCGATCCATGGTCACAATGGAAGTATAGAAGTATAAGGTCTAGCCTGGGAAATCTTTATTGACGGTTTTAACACTTTTCAGTAAAAACAATGATTTCGATCGCATGTTCTTGATTTTACACATGATACAAAATACAACATACCCATGCATTCCAACGGCTATTTTATAGTTCTGCGTAAGAAAGCTACACTGTCGTCAAAATCATTCTCATGACCGTGAATAACGTTTATATCGTAAATGATTGCGTGAATTAATAATGCTTTATTTTAATTACACCCTTCTTAATACTGCATTGACTTCGTAATTGTTATTACTAACCAAAAAGGAATACTTGTTGCATTTTGTTGTGTGTACTTATATATCAAATTGACTTACAACATGTATTAAATGACACGAAATGTATTTAACTTCATCTTTATATTAAATAGATTAAACTTGCAAAGTTATCTCTGTTCTATTACTATACTGTATAATATTATTGGTCACTGAACAGAGAACACTGTTGTGTACGTTACAGAATGAAAAATTTAATAACGTTCTAAGATACGAGAGATTTTATTCGATAAATGAACATGTGTCTTTACGGCGTCATAATAACATGTAGTTAAAGTAAATTATTTTATAGTAAATTATAGTTAACTACACCCTTCTTTATACAACTCTCTCTCCCATCCCTGGTGAAGTGCCACTGCACCGAAGCCTCGTCAACTGCATTGTGTACACGTCACCATCTATGTATAGAATTCGTCAACTGAGATCTTTACATAAGGCCGTTTAGCCTTACAGGTTACAGTATACTCAATATTGTTGGTGTGAAACTATATACTCTTTAAAAATGAAAGTATTTATGTGAGGGCAGTTTTCTCTTTATGGGCACTTGCAATGACTTTTTTTTTTTAAATATTTCTGGGTGCGTGTGGTAGGAAAATCCATGATGTGTATTAATTACGTTCTAAGATACGAGGGATTTTATTCGATAAATGAACGTGTGTCTTTCCAGCGTCAAAATAACATGTAGTTAAATTTAATTATTTTATAGTAAATTATAGTAAACAACACCCTTCTAAAAATAGAACTGACTGCACAACTCTCTCTCACATCCCTTGTGAAGTGCCACTGCACCGAAGTCTCGTCATCTGAGATCTTTACATGTGGCCGTTTTACCTCAATGTTACAGAAAACTTCATATTGCTGGTGTGAAATTATATACTCTATCACGTTGATTGATTGCTTTAAACAGTATATCATAAGTAGTATCTAATGAAAGCATAGATGGTTGTGTGGTTTCAGCTTTAGCCTTTTACACCGAGGGTTAGTAGTTCAAACCCAGGAGCAAAGTTCCTATCAAATCTCTTGACGGAGTGCTCCTCACGACACGACACATGCGCGTTCCCGTCCGAGTATATCGCCAGGCAATTCACGTCGCGGCGAAGAGACTTGGTTCGAATGCACTGCCCGAACCTGTCGAATAGGAAAACTTCGGTCTTCTAGTCGTAAGCCATCCAGCACTTTACATCCGTCGAGGGACAGATTGAGCTGATGACGTTATACGTGTTATCCACTTAGCTGCTGGAGATGCAGCGGGGCGGGTCAGGTCTGTGGACAGACGCCCGACTGATACCGCACACCCATTTCCGCCTGTGTCTGGAAGGTGAACTCAAAGTTGAATTTGATGCCCGTCAAACTGAGAGGCACTTCCTTCTTCGCCAGTTTGAGGCTTCCGATGATGTCCTTCATATCCGAACCGAAGTCTGCCATCTGGTTGGCTGTGGCGATCTTCTGCGACAGAGTCAGCATGGCCCACTCCAACGCGTCCATGTCCTCCACATCGCGCACCTGCTCATGAACCAATTACGTGTCCAGTTTTCTCAACATGGCGGCACACTACCGATCTATCGCTTTGTGGAACTGCTCCCGCCTCCCGAACACCAAGTGTTTTATTTTACTTTTTTTGGTTCAATCTTTTTCTCGGCGTACACTCGCAGATCCTGGATTACGTTAAGCATATGGAGCCGGTAGCTTTTATTTTCGTCCAAGTCGACTCTGTGGTCGCGTCTAAAGGTGGGTTCCCACTGCCGATCCGATCAACTCGATCATCCCGATCACCGAAATTTCCCGACCAAACCCGACCAAGCTCGACTAAAATGGGTATACACGACTTCTTCTCGACCTCTTGTCGATAACACACGACCCCCACACGACTCATTCACGACGTCCACTCAACCATCCTTCCGATTTCCGCTCGATCATCTCGACCTATACGCGAGCCCTAAACAATCTCAGCTCGAGCAAGTAGACCTCAGCTCGATCGCCACCAGATCTTTACACGACCAGATCGTAATGGTCGTACTACAGTCGTACAAAGCGATCTAAAATAACTCGGGTAGAGGTCGAGCGGATCGGGTACAGAGCTCGTGTATGGTCGAATAGCAATCGGGAAGTGATCGTGTACGGTCGAGTAGCCGTCGGGTAGCAGTCTAGTAAATCTGTACATCAAATCGAATAGAGGTCGAGTGGATCGTGTTGCGATCTAACATAACTCGGGTAGAGGTCGAGCGGATCGGGTACAGATCGTGTAAAAGGTGTCAATCCGATCGCCACACGATTGCTTCACGATCAACTCGATCTTCTACTCGACTAATACACGACCACTTCCCGAGCGCTTCTCGATCCATTTCCTACTCGACCGCTACTCGATATTTTTTTACATGTCAAAAAATATCGGGTAGGATGCCCGACCAATGCCGACCGACCCGACCAACCCCGACCACTCATGCCGACAGAACCAGACCAGTACCCGACCGCTTGGTCGGGCTTGATCGAATTAATCTGATCGGCAGTGGGAACCCAGCTTAATGCGCGACGCGAAATCCATGAGATTCTCGGTCGTGTGGTCATCGTGCGTGGTCGGGCAACAGCGCATGTACATCGGATATTGGCATGTGCGGCAGTATAACGTCAGCTCCTCGTTCGTATGATTGTCCCAGTAACCTGCAAGACAGTAGCAAATAAACATAAAACCATAGCATTAGCCTATTATGTAATGTACGATGTAAGCAAACATACATCTTTATATTAGTTTTATCACACTACACATACACAATGTATTTCGGAGTGGCTAACGAAATAATATTAAACAATCTACATTTTTTTAAATGACTTGTATCGATAGGAAGGTTGGTTTCGATTATCAATTCATTCCCGTATTTAAGCTTGTTCCGGCAATAAAATAAATATACACATCTCAAGCACTTGCTTAAATCGGTGTCAAATTTACCTTTCAGCCATTAATACGTAAAGTGTTAATTTATTTTGATTATATTGTCATGCTGATTCTATACGTTCTACTTAATATAAATGAACGTGGAGTAAACCACTAGCGTCATTACGTTGATATCGTTGCCCACATTGTATTTGCGTGCTTCTGTTACTTCTGTAAGACCGTTGGTTTGATTCAGAGGTATATGCAATATAATATGAGGCGCTCTCTGTGAAACAGGGCTTAACACGTATGATTATGGCATTGTTTTTATAAAAGGAAGTCTGTTCTTAGCGGAAACCCAGTTAAATAAAATATAAGGTTGACGGTACCACCCCCGCGCACATATGCACTTATCCGCTGTTCTGTGCAAATGTGAATTTGCATAGTTCTGGTATTATTATTATTCTAATCAAGGACGACATTTTCCGCCTAAATTTGATTTTCGTTAAGAAGATGGTTGCTTGAATTCCAAATTTTCGATAAAAGCGGAAAGTGTCGACCTCGATTAGCCTGTTCGGACTGAATAGGCGAATCTCGGACGATGCTTTACGCACATGCAATAAGCCCGGATTTCCCAGAACGCGGCTGATATGATAACGAACCATGAAATGTATTTGAATCGCGCAGTGGAATGAATACTTTATGTATTTGTTTTTGCTAATGTTCACAACAAGCATATTGAAATCGCAATATCTGTCATAGCTAAAACTTCAAGCAGAAAATTGTCAAGCTGGTTTAATTTCTGCACAACAGAACTCCGAAAAGACGTTCATGGGCAATCGATAAATAAAGATACATAACAAATACTTCTTAAATAAAACACTGAGTTGCCCTTATCTCATTCTCGGCACGTTACCATGCGCTGCCGCCAGGGCACGCTCGAGCGTCTGTTCCACCTTGATGTATTGTTTGGCGTCGAATTTGGACACACCGCCTTCCGGTGCCGAACGTTCCAAGATACACACCGACCACAGAAAGATCCCTGATCCGCGCGCATACTCATTGAGGCACGTGAAACACATGGCGTGCAGGTACGGAAGAAGCTGCGGCTTCAGGAAGGTTCCGAAACTTAGCGGACACCGATCCATGGTCTCGACGAAAGTGTTAGGTTTTGGCCTGTGAAATCTTTACGGACGGTTTAAACACTGTTGAATATATAAAACGAGTTATATGGGTCATGTTCTTATTTAGTGTATACATTAAAACACACACAACATAACCATGTATTCCAGTGTCTTTTTATGTTAATTGTGTGAAAAATCTCGACTGACATCACAGGCATACTTATGCCGATCAAGAGCGTAGTTATATCGGAAATGATTGTTTAAATAAATAACATTTTATTTGAACTACACCCTTCTAAAAACTGTACTGACGTTGTAATTGTAATTACTATCGAAAACGGTTCACATGTAGCATTTTGTCATTTGCAGTAAAACAATTGTTTAAAAAAGTTCATACCAGAATAAGGTCGGCACGTAATAAAATACATTAAATTAATTTAAATATTACTAAAAAAGGCTGATAAACATTCTATTAGCTCGTACATCACCCACAACCCATCCATGCAAATTTGTGAATTTATTTAGTTGGTCGGTAGGTTTTTCGTAAAGCATCATTATAATACTGCAGTTAGTAACGTGATTAAGAAAACACGTATATTGCACCACATAGCATGCTATACAACTATAATATTGAAGTACAAATATAAACATTATTAAAGATGGTAGGAAGTGCGTATCGAGCTCTTTACATAGGAAAAGACTGTGTGTCATTTGGAAGTCAGGTCCAAAATTGTGATTAAAAGGAAGTCAGTTCCAAAAAGGGGGGTGAATAATTTTATTGTAATACATTTGTTATCAGAGATGAAACGGCGTCAAGAAAATAAAAAAAGTGATTTTCGTTAAAGTTTAATGTACACGTGCGTACAAATGTATTATAAGAGAACATGATATGTGTACATTTAATTCCTCGAACGTCGCGTAAATAGACAACAGATGTGTGGACGGTTTCCCTTCGATAACTGTTTTATCCCGACGTTTACGACCTTGAAGCAAAAAAAAACACTGTAGAGACGAAAGGGCGTATTCATGTGTAAGATATGTAAATATTCAGTGGCTTATCGGGTGAAAACATCCGTTACTTCTTCCCAAAAAAACACCAAAACGACGCTATCTTGTAAGTAAGTAAGTTGAACTGTGAACAAATTATTTAAACAAACTCCCATTGCATTAAATTGCATCATTTGTTGTAAAATATTTAAACCATAAACTGTAAAATTAATCATTTGGTGTCTTATTTTGAAATGTCATAACAAGATATATAGGTTAATAAAATAACTGAATGAAGACAAAAATATGGTTACAACGTTCTTGACTGATATTTATTCTGTCATAAATTTGTTAAATATATTATTGCATTCTATTTCAAGCACTATTAATGTCGCATTACATTGATATGTATTTATTACTAATTGTTGACATTTTATTTAAATGGTTAAATAATAATGGAAAAAATATATTCTAGCAATTATAAATAACATATAAATGAATATTCAACATTGAGCATGCCGGATACGACCGCGCGCTCGAAATTGCCTTTTGAGAAAATACTGCGCGCTTGAAAATGCCCTTTTGACAAAATTGCCTCCGCTGATCTTTTCCAATCCTAGCTGGACACTGATAAGTATCTTACATGTTTTTTTCGCAAACTTGTGTTTAAACTCTGTCGTAAAAAAATCGCATTTTTAAAGCAATTCATAAATCACAGTATTAACTGCATAAACTTAGTTTGTAGCTGTATATTAAAGATTAGAATGCAAACAAAATGGCATATAATCAATATTTTTATTCATACATTCTAATAACGCATGGAACAAACATAGATATATCAGTAATCATATGAGCTTATTTAAATGTCAATCATTGTCTTTCTAAGCTTAGCTGCTAACAAAAGCATGTAACGTACCCCATGTGACAATAAAATGTGCTGTTTTGTTCATAACATGTAGTATATATTCATAATAAACTTCTCTTTAGATGTTTATCTGATTATTTGTGTAATAATGTGTCAAATATGAATGAATTGAATATATATCAAACCGAAAGATTCCATAAAAGCGGAGAGTGTCGCCCCCGATTATCCATGCGGACTGCACATGCATTAAGCCCATTTTCCCCAGAACGCGACTCACATTATAAGAAAACACAAACTGTGTGTGAACTGCGCGTTTTAGGAATTATGAACGTATGTTTATGGCTTGATTTGACCACACGCATTTTGAAATCGCATAATCTATTACAGCTGGAACTTTAAGCAGCAAATCTTTAAGACGGTTACATTTCTACACCCCAGAACATCCGAATTGTTGTTCATGGTCCATCGATAAACAAAAATACATTACAAATACTTATTCAATAATAAAAACTTAGGGGCCCTCAGCTCATTTTCACCTTGCAAGGCACGTGACCGCCCGGGACCGCCAGGCGCGCTCGAGTGTTTGTTCCACCTTCTGGTACCGGAAGTCCCAAGCCACTCGTTGGGCATGGGAAGGTCCCTAATGCGCGTGCATGCTTGAGCACGTACTTATCGAGGCACGTGAAACACATGGTGTCCATGCTCGGAATAAGCTTCGGCTCATGGAAGGTTCAGAACCATAGCGGACAACGGTCTTTGGTCGCGACGTAAATATAAGGTTTTTGCCTGTAAAACACAGAATATATAGAAGAGTTTTTAAGGCGCATGTTCTTATTTAGTGAACAGCTTTTAAAAAACCAACGAAATAACCATGTATTCCAACGTCTATTTTATGGCAATTGTGTGAAAAACCTCGAGTGACATCACATGCGTACGTATGTCCATCAATAGCGTAGTAATATCGAAAATAAGTGTTTAAATAAATAATACTTTATTTGAAATACATCCTTGTAAAAACTTAACTGACTTGGTCATTGTAATTACTAAAGAGAACGGTTTACTTGTAGCATTTGGCCATTTGCAGTTAAATACCAAATTGGCTTAAAAATGTATTGATTACAGGAAATTTGTTTAACGTTCAATTTATATTGAATCGAATAAACGCGTACAGTTAACTCTTTTTCATTACTCTGCTGTTTATTAGTTTCGGTCACTGAATACCTTTTTCAACTTAAAACAATGTCAGATTTCATAACGTTGTAAGATACGGGGGATTTAAGGTAAAATGAGCCTCTTTTTGTGAAACCTGTGCTTAATTCAAACGCGGGAAGATTCATCCCATTATAGCCTGTGAAGTCCGCGCAGAGCTTCCGTCTGTATGGACGGTTTCGTTTGAAAGAAGTCTCGAAAAACAAGTTTTAGCGGAAAGAGTCGTCCCTGATAAGCCCAAAGCTAATCTCGGACAAAACTTTACGCGCATGCATTAAGCCCCGTTTTCCAAGAGCGCGACTCTTTGTTCGATTGATATTACGTTTTAAGTATAACCTTAACTTGTGTTATAAATCTATGCATAAACATAAGTATATTTCAGTATAATTAAAGGGAGACAAGTCTGCTCTGCTTAATAAAACATCTTCATTAAGAGTTATCTCCAATTGTGAATACACGCAAAATCGACCAGTTTATGACGAACCTATAGCTACTTCTTGATCTTTACATTGGAATTTCTAATGTCAAACAATGTAATTGTAAATGCGTCTGTAATTCTCACTGAAGATGATGTTAGTGGAAATGCTTCAAAAACAGCCAATCTGTTCGTACATTTTATTATCTAAATAATAATAATATAAAACGTGCGTAAACACTTAGAATATACATTTGTAATTATACATATACATACTGTATACAATTTGTAAAAAACGCGCTAATATAATTTTACATTAAAACTAGAACACATAAACGACATGTAATATACTATACACAATCAGTTGTACACTCGTCGTCAATAAAATTTAGTCGGAAACAATGCCAAATGCTCTAAACATTCAGTTCATACGAACATATTTGAATACTTATAAAATGGCGAGATACTTGCTACTGGCAAGACAATATAACGTTCAATGTACTTTAAGGTAATGAATGGAATATGGAATATATGTCAAGTTACTTGTTAGAAATCTAGAGGTTAATGATTTAAATGGAATGTTGCTAAGAAAAATTAATATTGACGTAACCGACTGCAACATAAATAAATAATAAACGTTTATGATTTGAGCCGCGTTCCTGGACTATTGGGCTTAATATATGCGAATAAGGTGTCATGCCAGAATAGTGTGTGCATTACGCTTTTATGGAAAATTTCGATTTAAGAAAATTTCTTTTAAATAAAAATCCGGTCTAGATGGAATGTATCGTCCATGGTTGGCTTGTGCGGACTGGACAGGCTAATCTGGGACGACACTTCACTCACATGCATTAAGCCCAATGTTCCCAGAACGAGGCTCATTTTATGGATTTGCTTCACATTTTCTGCGCTTTAAAAAAGGACCCATGATGACTATTAGAGTCAGCTGTCGCTCGGGCCGGAAATAGAAGGGGTCTCGCTCAAGTTCGGGGTCTTCATCACCGCGTATTTGCTGTTGCTATACAATGTCGGCTCCCTAGCTACCGATAAGCAGACGAGCAACACACAAGCGCATAGCAGACAGAAGGAGACAATGGAGAGAGCGATGATGATGTTTTCAGCCGAGACTAGGTTCACTTTAATCGTGTGACCGATTTCCTTAGGGCACACAAGCGGAGAAGTCGCGTTCTGCGAGGTCGCTGTGAGCAGTTCCGGTACCACGCTTGTCCAGAAGGTCATGAATGGCTCCCGGAAGTGGTGTTTAGGGGTCACGTGCGCTGCGGAGATGTCTAGATACGTCGTACTCGTGGTGTCATATTCAGGCCACTGAGGATCGCCAGCGGCGCTGAGCGGATTGGGATTTCTGAAACGACATGGACATACCTTTGACTTGACTATTATTAGTGGGGCATCACATTTCGTTGATGACCGATCCACGCTCTTGGAAAACTGGGCTTATGAGCGTAAAGTAATGTAGCAAGTTCAGTCCGCACAGGCTAATCAGGGACGACACTTTCCGCCTCACCTGGATTTTCGCTAAAAACGAGACTTCCTTTAAACGAAAAGTACCATACAAGCGGAAAGTTGCGTTCCTTGTTAGCCAGTGTACCTGCTAGTCTGGGACGACACTGAACACAAATGCAGTTAGCCCCGTTTTCCCAGATCGCCGTCCTTCTGGGACACGCTTAATTATGAATTTCAAAACAATTCAAATACTAAGTAATTTATTTTATTCAAAGTATGGCTTGAAGCGTGTTTCATTAGATTATATTTACCTATAGTTTAATCCATTCGTAAATGCTATATCCACGTGCTTTGAAAATATCATTTAACAGTTCGTTGCAACCAAATATAGAAACTTATATAAATATTGACGTTAATTGTATCACAGCGTTTATCTATACGCATGTTAGTCAGAAATTTCCTTATCGACAGTCTGTTTAATGCATGCCATTTAAAACTTATGTTGAACATTTGTTTCGAAGTCTACTTAATATCTCGAGTACATCTGTTTGAAAAATACCGTCAATAACTCGCGAACCCGTGCTAATGTTTGAAATGTCATTAGATGCACAAACTATACCAGATTATGACCAAATAGCTTGCCTTATACACTAGACAAATTGAATGGGTGGAACTGAATTCCACTGTCAAGGAAACACACTTAAAAATGATAGAAACCAATACATAGAATATTTCACTTTAAAATAGCTAAACATGTACATAAGCGCCAACTCCTAATCTGGGCGCCACCTCCTTGGCATTGGATCCTTCTCTTTTTGAACAACAGGAAGTTTATCTATTAGACCGGCTAGAAGCTCTTGTTTTTGTGAACGCATTAACTTGTACATGTTCAAAGAAATCTTTTATGTAATGAGCGATTTAATTGGCTGGGACTTTGCTCGTCACACAATTAAAATGCATCGATTTTCTTTTACGAATTCTGCAATGCCACAAATTATAAAGGTCTTCACGTTTCCTAATGGGTTGTGATTTAATGTTTCTGTACATGTTTGGATGAATTTATATTCGCTGAATCGCACTACATTGGAAGATTTTAAAAAACAATGCGAAATATGTCGAAACAAACATATAAAACCTCACACCATGTATAATAATCAGTTAAATTTTAAAACATCCGGGCCTTAGCGCCACATCGAAGTAGCGTTTGCTCGTTTATTAATGCATAATAAAAAAGATGTGGCGCTCGTGATTAACGGCCGTGCTTAAACCCTATTTTAGAATACATAGCTGTAGTTATATATCATTGATTCATAAAGCTTTTTAAAGTTGATGGTTTTTTTTTAAATAGTTGTTCACAAATAATTTTCAATTAACGGTAAAGCTTGTGATACTTACAAAACTGAATATAAAGATAGGGAGCATGGATTATTCTGTTTAAACTTTTTTTCTCTCAAATCGTGGCCTGTATTAAAAATTCGATAATTAAGCGATTCAAGCGCATCCTATTATTCGGTATATAACAGGAACTCAATACTCGTGGAAATAAATGATCGTAGGTTGAAAACCCAGTTCAAACTGAATCTCGTATAAAAATGTTGCATACTTTGTCTGTAATCATCGTCATGCAAGAACAGACTTGAATCAATACATGTAATTTTTGAACATGTCAAACCGGTTTACATTTACACATCAATACTATATTTCCTTACTCATTACCATAAATTCGGTTTTATTGTATTACGATACATTCTGCCATCCGGTAATTGTTAGTAACGCTTCACTAATTTATATATATATATCAGCCCTAATGAAATCGCAAAATTGCATTGTGCGACGTATTTTGGGTACCGATTCACAGATTTGCAAAAGAAGTTGGTTAACAAGATAAACACATATGTTCATGTATTGGCAAGTCGATGATTTTTCAAAAATAAATGAATAAAGAGATTCCTTAAATGATTTGTAAATACATGTTTACTAATTTGTGTTTTGTCAGAAATTCAGAGTTTGAAAATAAGTTATTTTGATCTTATTTTTGTTTTCAGTAATTGAAAATTATGTATATTTTACTTTCTTTTACAAAGTTAATAAGAAAACTAACTTTTGATCCCGACCCTCTCGGGTTTCCGAGTTAGCGGAGATACATATTTACAAGTAATTTCATCTTATTCTTTATAAAACCTATTTCATGCCCAGAAGTGAGAATTAACATCAAAGAGAGCATCCCCGCCCAAAAAACACTTACAACAATCCTTGTTATTGTGAACTGTGAATACACTATTTAAACAAACTCCCACGGTATTTTGTTGCATCGCTTGATGTAAGGGATTAAAACCATTAACTGTATAGACCATTTGGTGTCTTATCTTTCGTAAAAGAATTTTATTCCAATAGATTCCCATAGATTAATACCGTTATTAAGGTCAGTGAAAGGTTTCAATTTTGAGGTTTTTCGTGGCAAAAAAACTATAGTTGTACAAAATAAAAGGGTAAGAATATAATGGTAGAACAAACTGAAAAATGAGTTAATTATAAAACAAGAGCACTGCATAACGGCTGCAAAAGCTTGTCAGAATTGTTTATTTTATTTTAGAGGTCACAGTGACCTTGACCTTTGACCTAGTGACCTAAAACTGGGTGTGGCGTGTAGAACTCATCAAGGTGTATCTACATATGAAGTTTCAAAGTTGTATGTGGAAGCACTTTGATTTTAGAGCCAATGTTAAGGTTTTAGCACGACGGCTACGGCGGGCGGCTGACGGCGGACAACACGACGAGCTGGCTAGGACAATACCTCGGGTTTTCTCCGAAAACTGCAGAGCTAATAACAACATATATTTTTCTTAAGTGTTATTTAAAAAGGTCATAAAGGTCTTGATATATTTTTATTTGTAACTAAATTGCTGAATGTATAATGGTATTTCATTTCAAGCACTAACTACAAATACTTTTTAAATGCCTTAAAGACTATACTCAAAATAACGTGCCCTCTTTTGTAACTGCAAGAAAAACAGTTTTTCATGGAAAGCGTAAAAAAATAAAAGAAACAGAACATTATATCATCCTATCATGACTAGATTGATATTTTTGTTGGCACGGTCAATACAGTCATCCTGAAAACGTTTAAAAATATGAGATAACAACAGTTCGGTAGTGTAAGTACTAAACACGTTAACAACAGTTCGGTAGTGTTTGTATTAAACAAATACGCCACGATGATAACTGTTATTCGTGACGACAATTACTTAACACGTGGAAAACGTATATGTTGTTATATTTTGAATACAAAATAAAACATGACATTTCTTAAAAGTGATTTACAAACCTATACGCAGACAGTAAATCATCATACATACCCTGTTCTCGCAAACTTTGAGATCATTTTGATGAGCCTTGTTGACAGCACCCTCTGCTCTACGGTTGGCGTGAATCCCGTCACGTGGTTCACAAACTGCAGACCACGCTCACTGAATCCAAACAGGAAGTGGACGTCGTCGGCGCGGTTTGCTCCCGACAACCAAACAGGCGTCTGCGTAAGATTCAAAGGCTCCGAAAACTGGTAAAGGTAGGTGCTACCTTGCCCCAGCAGTTCGTGAACGTTTCCGGTTCGAACCAGCGGCGCCGCGACGTCTATATCCGTGAAGAGGTCAACGACGCGCTGCCGTAGACGCTGGGGATCGTCAGTGCCAGTAACGTCGTTGTATTGAAAGTTAACGGTCTGTGTAATAGCTTGCGATATGTTACTACCGAAAGTCCGTTTTATAGCAATGGGAACTACGATGTTCCTTATGTCCGCCCTGCTTACATTGAACTCATTGTACGTGGTGTTCAAACGCTCCGCCCACAGCAGCGCGACATGCGCCCCGCCCTCCATGTTGTTCAGGCCAAGCATCAGATCTACGTTCAGGAATTCAAGCTCCTTCGTAGAGTTGTCATCCTTCGCCAGGTCGGTAATCATGACTTCCGGATCAGAGCGCAGGAACGTTCCGTCAACTGAGGGTGCAAACGTGAACGACTTTTTGTCTAAGGCGTTTGATATGTCGGTTAGACTCTTTCCTCGAAGGCAGCTCATTATATCTGCATCTGACGCCCGCTGACAGCCTATCTCCTCAAGCACACCCGTTTCAATAGAGTTCCGCACATAAGATTTACCACCCGAAGGTAGCAGCGCCGTGCCGCTCAGTGCGACCACACGGTGGATGAGGCCCCTGTTTCCCGGATACAGCGTGTGATAGATGGCGTTCGAGGCTCCAAAAGAATGACCGACTAGCGTCACCTTTTGGGGTCCCCGCCAAAACTATGTATGTACTTTGCAATCCACTGAAGCGCCATCTGCTGGTCAAACAACCCGTAGTTCCCGGACGCCGCTTCGCTACCGAGACTGAAGAAACCCAGCATACCTTGACGGAAGTTTATCACCACAACCACGACGTCCCCTACCGTGCACAGAACATCGGCAGCGAAAGCGCTGGAATAACCTGGTGAACTGTATAAGAAAACAAGCACCGGAAGTGACGACTGGTTAACGATAGTGCTGTTTGGCGCGTATATATCGAGCGTTAGGCAATCTTCGGACATCATTGCAGTCTTCACGTGAAATGTGCCCACCCTAGCCGGGTCGCCTTGATGGTAGCATGCCGGACGGTAGAACGTCCCGTTTTACTCCCCCGCCCACGGGGTTTTAGGCTCAGGTCGCCGGAAACGGATGGGAGGTTCGGCGTAGGGAATGCTCAAGTACCGCGCGAAGAACATGACTGACGGATTTCCGGTATCATCGTATGATGTCACTTCCTCAATAGAACCGGAAATATTTCCTAACGCCGTCTGAACAATGATAAGTTCGTATGAGGCGAACTGAATACTACACGTTACTATAAATGTTATCCATAACTGAATTAAACATAAATTGTTATTTAATTTAAATCCCTTTATATTATTTTTAGACACTGTTGTACGGGTGTTTTTATTCTTAATTCTCCTATCAGAATGTCTCAATTTAATAGCAAACGTTTATGCTGTGTCTATACCTAAATCCATTAAGGTTTCGTGTAACAACTAAACAGATAACAACCTGTAACATAAATCAATATTTTATGTATACAGACTGGTCTTAACACTTCGAGCGTGAAGTACGTGTTTAGTCAACCGATAGGCACTAATCAACTTCACTAATCAACAACTGTAATCGTGAAAACGTAAATAATACCGCATGTATAGATTTATATGCATAGCGTAGCAAGTTTATATATGTCCATGAAATGCTTTTATTAAACCAAACGTGTGGACGGTTAGTTCACAACTCCCCGCTGGTTCAACTGCTCCATAGCTGTGCCTTTGTGCGGAATCTTTATAACGCCCTAATCCGCCATCAAAAGTTTTTTGAAAGCGCGCAGTGTGAAGTGTATTGAACAGATTTTTATACTTTAAATAACGAACACTGTGGTGGTTTAAACTAGAAAACCTCAACTACAGTTTGTTTACGGATTTGGTAAACTAAAAAAATGAAAATAACTTCAGCATTGCGTGTTTAAGACCAATTAACGTGCTCGTACCCTGTACGTATTGATTTGCGAAGTATCGATAACATTCACGTATATTTTACATACTACGGTGGCGTGCTGTTGATTAAATTCTATTTTTAACCAATTTAAAAATCGGCTTTATGTTAATTAAACTATGGCACCCAGTTTATACGAGCTTGTGGTTTTACTTTAATATTGTAAACTGTATAATCATCGACAGCTAATTCGTTAGAATTCGTGTTTTTTTTCCTCAGGTATGGAGCGTGTTGTGGTCAAGAGACACATCAATATACATACTTTTATTACGTATCGTATAAGTGTCGTATAACAATCGTCTATATTCATTACATATTTTACTCGATCAATTAACGATTGTCGGTGATAGGTTTGAAACAGCTGTGACATCCATTTAAGCGTGGTGCTTATCAAGCGCGTGAAAACTATTAAAGGGGGCTTTTCACGTTTTGGTAAATTACACACACAAACTTGTTTCAGATTCGCAAATTTCGTTGTAGTTATGATATTTGTGAGAAAACAGTAATGCTGAACATATAAATATACATGATATGCATCTTTTGACGATTTAAAAACCTGAAACCGTTGCAACGCGAAACGATTAAATAATTTGGATAGTTCTGTTGTTGTCGTTATAATTTTGATACTACGGGGATTGCTTATATAAAGTATAACATCTGTGCAAAGGCCCCTTTAATTGCTTTATGAGACATATATTGAATTCGCAAATTAAAGAAAAGGGAGAAAAGTGTGCCATCCGATAATTCGACCATTGTGAGACACACGGTAGCCTCTTACAAAACGTCAGAGAGCATTGCAAACTAAATGTTATATTATTTGACCAAGGAGAGACATGTGAAAGAATGCTCAAGCTCAAGCAAATGTCTAAAGTTGAGACCACATATATCAGATTGCTAACACTAGCGTACGACAGCGATGCTAAGTTTTGCTCGGAAATATTACTAAATGATCTCGACGAAAGTACAACCATGAATGTATTGATAAGATGATAAAAACGAAATTGCGGACCATCGAGTACGGGGGGCCGTTTCAACAAATATCGTAGTACACACTTACGATACGATACATTTTTCGAAGATATATAATTGCTTAAGTCCATAACAAAGAATTATACATTTTCAGTACTTAGTTAATTACATTGGCATATCAAGCGCCGTATATATTTGACGAGCACGGCAAGCTAGTTCGTCTACTTATTAAGATTACAAAATTCTCTCTGAAGTTAAAATTGTTGTACGATCGTTTATGAAACGGCTCCCTGCAGTATAAACTGTGAGTAAATTCGATATGAGCCTCGCTTTGTGAAAAGGGGATATTGCACATGTGCGTAGAGTCACGTTCCGCCTAAACTGGCCTCGCTCTAGGACAAGGGGATGTAGTACATGTGCGTAGAGTCACGTTCCGCCTAAACTGGCCTCGATCTAAGAAAAGGGGATGTAGTACATGTGCGTAGAGTCACGTTCCGCCTAAACTGGCCTCGCTCTAAGAAAGGGGGATGTAGTACATGTGCGTAGAGTCACGTTCCGCCTTAACTGGACTCTCTCTAGGACAAGGGGATGTAGTACATGTGCATAGAGTGACGTTCCGCCTAAACTGGCCTCGATCTAAGAAAAGGGGATGTAGTACATACGCGTAGAGTCACATTCCGCCTAAACTGGCCTCGCTCTAAGAAAAGGGGATGTAGTACATGTGCGTAGAGTCACGTTCCGCCTAAATTGGACTCGCTCTAGGAAAAGGGGATGTAGTACATGTACGTAGAATCACGTTCCGTCTAAACTGGCCTCGCTCTAAGAAAAGGGGATGTAGTACATGTGCGTAGAGTCAGGTTCCGCCTAAACTGGCCTCGCTCTAAGAAAAGGGGATGTAGTCCATGTGCGTAGAGTCACGTTCCGCCTAAACTGGCCTCGCTCTAAGAAAAGGGGATGTAGTACATGTGCGTAGAGTCACGTTCCGCCTAAACTGGCCTCTCTCTAAGAAAAGGGGATGTAGTTCATGTGCGTAGAGACACTTTCCGCCTAAACTGGACTCGCTCTAGGAAAAGGGGATGTAGTACATGTGCGTAGAGTCACGTTCCGCCTAAACAGGCCTCGCTCTAAAAAAAGGGGATGTAGTACATGTGCGTAGAGTCACGCTCCGCCTAAACTGGACTCGCTCTACAAAAAGGGGATGTAGTACATGTGCGTAGAGTCACGTTCCGCCTAAACTGGCCTCGCTCTAAGAAAAGGGGATGTAGTACATGTGCGTAGAGTCACGTTCCGCATAAACTGGCCTCGCTCTAAGAAAAGGGGATTTAGTACATGTGCGTAGAGTCACGTTCCGCCTAAACTGGACTCGCTCTAGGACAAGGGAATGTAGTACATGTGCGTAGAGTCACGTACCGCCTAAACTGGATTTTTGTCAACGAGTCTTCCTTTAAACGAAGATAACCAAAATAGCGGAAAGTGTTGCCCTTGATTAGCCTGTGCGGACTGTATAGGCTAATCTTGGAAAAAAACTTAACGCACATGCTTTCAACTCACCTTTTCACAGCGCGAGGCTCATACATTGAGACGATGATCAATATTTCAGATCTTTTCATTAATAGTCTACTGCACATCAGAATTTCTGTATTCTGCGTGTTCTTTTTCTTAGTATGTTTCAACGCAGTAATGATATGCATGCATGTGTATGTGATTTCGGTGCAAACCACACACCTATAATAACACACACACTTTCATCGGCGTTCGCACAAATATGCATTTGAAAAGTTTGAGGCATATTGCAAAGGCAATGCAGCAAGAGCGACTTTTGTGAAGATTTTGTAGGCGACGCGTCTCGTTGATTTTGTGATTGGATAGTGGACTTAATTCACTTTTGACATCGATTGTATTTTGTTTTCATAACAAGCTACACAATCGTATGGGATTCTGAGTGCGGGATAGTAAATAGAGAATACTATGTCGGTGCCGAATAAAGCAAAGTTTATTTTGCGAGGCTTAGAAAATCTGAACCACAAGCCTTAGTATTCGATTTATCCCATCAATTTTCTTAGTCGTAAATTATTTCTTAAAAAATATAACAGAAAAATCGAACTACACGGAAAATCCCAAAGTTATTTTAAGCAAACATTGATTCATTATTTTAATCGTGCCGAGCCTAATACATTACAAAAAAGATCAGTAACTAACCTGTTTTTCTGTTTATCATACCTCTACGTCCTCGATTTTTAAGAAAAAAAAACACACTAAACAACTGCAGCTTTACCGTGAAAGAACATGCATTGTGTCGTATGACGTGTTAATAATGACGTCACGAGTACGTGAACTTAAAGGGATCTTTTCACGCTTTGGTAAATTGACAAAATTGAATAAAGTTGTTTCAGATTCGCAAATTTTCGTTTTAGTTATGATATTTGTAAGGAAACAGTAATACTGAATATTTACCATGGTCTAATATAGCCATTATATGCATCTTTTGACGATTTTAAAACCTAAAAATTATAAAGCGTTGCAACGCGAAACGATTGAATAATTTGGAGAGTTCTGTTCTTGTCGTTAAATTTTGTGTAACTACGAAGATTGCTTATATAAGGTATAAAATACGTTCAGTATGTGTACACGGCGGAATAGCTCAGTAGGATAAAGCGTTTTTACTTCAGGACTCTGGCAGGACTCCAGGTGTCATTGGTTCGAAACCTGGTCCGGGCAATGTTCGTTTCCTTTTTTTAATTTTATTCTTGATTTTTTACTGGAGCTTTTACGATCAAATGTTTACATTTATCGATATAAAGCATTTAATGAATAAGTTAAAAAATGCCAAAATCTGTGAAAAGGCCCCTTTAATATTTGTAAATAATATGGGTTTTTTTGCTTCTTGAGTTGCATTATGTGTTAAAATATATTACATCTTGGTATCAAATTGTTTGTTTTGTTGAATATGATTCGATTTTACTAAAAATGATTACTTTATAGTTGATTCCGAGTAATATGACCATTCTCCGCCGCGCGTGACAGTTATATTTCAGCACTGCCGAAATAGAGGAAAATTTATTCCACATTGGTTTATTTCGACAATGAACGTCTGATGATGGGATAAAACATAAATACGGCAGCTTCAAAATAGTTTTATCCCATCATCAGACATGCATTGTCGAAATAAACCACTGTGGAATAAACTTTCCTCTATTTCGGCAGTGCTGAAATATAGCTGTCTCCGGCGGAGAATGGTTTATTCTTTATATTCTGTATATTAGTAAGCATATTTTTGGTTAACATACATTCATTGTTTACATGCACACAGGCGATTAAAAAGTAACTTATGGACATATCATTCGTTGTCGCACCACGCTTCTAAAAACACAAACTATGTAAACGGTTGTCAGTTCGAAGCACGAGATTTGTTTTCGTACCTCTTAGCTGGCGTGCATAAATAACACAGGGGAGCGAGGGCGACGGCAATCAATATCAACCACGAAATAAAGATATATCAAATGAATCGGTAGATATTATTAATTTTATTGTACATAAAAAAAACACATTTAACATGTGCAAGAAAAAAATTGGCCTAAACACTATAAATCATGTGAAAGGAATGAATCTGCCCAAAATAAATGTTGCTTATTCGGTTTTACCGGCATCTTTAAGTTTAAATATTCCTTAAACGTAATTCAACACCATGATTGTTTTACAAACTGTCACAACATGTGACGGTTTCTAAATGATTTAACTGAACTATAGCAAACTCAGCGGTTTTTAAAATAAATTTTCACCTGTGTCAGAATCACCAGAACTCACTATAAATGTGCAATCGCTTCATACGTCAATATGCGGTATATGGTTAAATTACTACCGGCTCAATAAATGCTACATGGCCATCAGCATAGGCGGCAGCAGGAGTTTGATGATAGATATATCATATTATGGCGCGAAAATAGTTTAGCAACAACGCTTCTGATATGCGGTGCTAGTTGCCATGCCCCTTATTTCACTACATTATAGTTTTACAAATGGAAGAAGATTTTATTTCAGAATCAGTAGACCATAGGCCCATGTGAACATACAGATATAAACATAAACAGTAATGGCAAGTCACGTGACACAATGAAAATGAAAAAGTTATATCGAAAAAATCAAGTACCAATACATTTTTAGGAATGAGTTGTGCTGAATAATTAAATAAAACAAAGATATCGATTTATAATACGAGTAGAGGCAAAAAGGAGGGTTATCGAACAAAACGCAAACATGCGGGGAAGGTGTATATAATTATACATTGTTTTGTCATGTGGGCTCTATATCTATGTTCGTTTAATTTATGTCAACACAAAATATATACAACGGCCATATACAAATAACACATAATTTTTTATACATTACAATGATTTTCTTCTCGTATATATCCGAATCATTATTCATTTATTATTTATAATCGTAACTTTAAAAACATAATAATGTTGATAATTTAATGATTTGTTTTAAACTGTCTCAAAAGATACGCAACATGCATGCACACATTTCGTTATTCTAATGTATTTTTTTAAAAGAGACACCATATCAGTCCATAACACATGTGTAACAAATGTACACATATATTGATAGCTCGGTATTTTTGTTAAATATTTATAAATTAATTACCTGAAGAGACTTGGTGTACGAGAAATCAAATCATTATATAACAGTTTGGGAGACACGATACAAAAGAACATGCGCACTATATTAGAGAAATCAAATCATTATATTACAGTTTGGGAGACACGATACAAAAGAACATGCGCACTATATTAGAGAAATCAAATCATTATATTACAGTTTGAGAGACACGATACAAAAGAACATGCGCACTATATTAGAGAAATCATATCATTATATTACAGTGTGAGAGACACGATACAAAAGAACATGCGCACTATATTAGAGAAATCAAATCATTTTATTACAGTGTGAGAGACACGATACAAAAGAACATGCGCACTGTATTAGAGAAATCAAATCATTATATTACAGTGTGGGAGACACGATACAAAAGAACATGCGCACTATATTAGAGAAATCAAATCATTATATTACAGTTTGGGAGACACGATACAAAAGAACATGAGCACTATATTAGAGAAATCAAATCATTATATTACAGTTTGGGAGAAACGATACAAAAGAACATGCGCACTATATTAGAGAAATCAAATCATTATATTACAGTGTGGGAGACACGATACAAAAGAACATGCGCACTATATTAGAGAAATCAAATCACTATATTACAGTGTGGGAGACACGATACAAAAGAACATGCGCACTATATTAGAGAAATCAAATCATTATATTACAGTGTGGGAGACACGATACAAAAGAACATGCGCACTATATTAGAGAAATCAAATCATTTTATTACAGTGTGAGAGACACGATACAAAAGAACATGCGCACTATATTAGAGAAATCAAATCATTATATTACAGTGTGAGAGACACGATACAAAAGAACATGCGCACTATATTACAGTGTGGGAGACACGATACAAAAGAACATGCGCACTATATTACAGTGGGGGAGACACGATACAAAAGAACATGCGCACTATATTACAGTGTGAGAGACACGATACAAAAGAACATGCGCACTATATTACAGTGTGGGAGACACGATACAAAAGAACATGCGCACTATATTACAGTGTGGGAGACACGATACAAAAGAACATGCGCACTATATTAGAGAAATCAAATCATTATATTACAGTGTGGGAGACACGATACAAAAGAACATGCGCACTATATTACAGTGTGGGAGACACGATACAAAAGAACATGCGCACTATATTACAGTGTGGGAGACACGATACAAAAGAACATGCGCACTATATTACAGTGTGGGAGACACGATACAAAAGAACATGCGCACTATATTACAGTGTGGGAGACACGATACAAAAGAACATGCGCACTATATTAGAGAAATCAAATCATTATATTACAGTGTGGGAGACACGATACAAAAGAACATGCGCACTATATTACAGTGTGGGAGACACGATACAAAAGAACATGCGCACTATATTACAGTGTGGGAGACACGATACAAAAGAACATGCGCACTATATTACAGTGTGGGAGACACGATACAAAAGAACATGCGCACTATATTACAGTGTGGGAGACACGATACAAAAGAACATGCGCACTATATTAGAGAAATCAAATCATTATATTACAGTGTGGGAGACACGATACAAAAGAACATGCGCACTATATTACAGTGAGAGAGACACGATACAAAAGAACATGCGCACTATATTACAGTGTGGGAGACACGATAATAAAGAACATGCGCACTATATTAGAAACATCAAATCATTATATTACAGTGTGGGAGACACGATACAAAAGAACATGCGCACTATATTACAGTGTGGGAGACACGATACAAAAGAACATGCGCACTATATTACAGTGTGAGAGACACGATACAAAAGAACATGCGCACTATATTAGAGAAATCAAATCATTATATTACAGTGTGGGAGACACGATACAAAAGAACATGCGCACTATATTACAGTTTGAGAGACACGATACAAAAGAACATGCGCACTATATTAGAGAAATCAAATCATTATATTACAGTGTGGGAGACACGATACAACAGAACATGCGCACTATATTACAGTGTGGGAGACACGATACAACAGAACATGCGCACTATATTAGAGAAATCAAATCATTATATTACAGTGTGGGAGACACGATACAAAAGAACATGCGCACTATATTACAGTTTGAGAGACACGATACAAAAGAACATGCGCACTATATTAGAGAAATCAAATCATTATATTACAGTGTGGGAGACACGATACAAAAGAACATGCGCACTATATTACAGTTTGAGAGACACGATACAAAAGAACATGCGCACTATATTAGAGAAATCAAATCATTATATTACAGTGTGAGAGACACGATACAAAAGAACATGCGCACTATATTAGAGAAATCAAATCATTATATTACAGTGTGAGAGACACGATACAAAAGAACATGCGCACTATATTAGAGAAATCAAATCATTATATTACAGTGTGGGAGACACGATACAAAAGAACATGCACACTATATTTCACAAAGTCAATATTACAATACAGACGCAATGTTTATGTGCACAATAATAAGATAGTTACATATAACAATCATTTGTCTCATAGATGTCAGTAGGGACGCAAATATACAACAACACATAGCATTGTTACAATACATATCGGTAGAGACGAAATACAAATGAACAAATAAGACTATATACAATGAGTTGTCTCTGCCGTAATTTCAAACGGAATACAAATTTACAAAACATTCAATGAATATGTTTCTCAAAATACAACTAGAGGACATATTAAAGAGACACACGTTTTATATATACAGTCATATGATTATGATTAAAATGCTTTTCTAACTTGTCAAAGAGGAACAATACACATGAACGTATGAAAATGCTAATATTGTGCGTTGCACTATCAAAAGAGACATTGGGTGTCTTATACAAATTATGTATCAGTTACAGATTTTCTTATTTCAAAACAATTAAATGTAACCATGCTTAGACGCCGAGGTACACTTTCATTTGTGCTTTCGAACAGATGCTTTAATTTATTATTGCATAAACTCCATCTATATTGTCCTCTGGCGGGGTGCAAAAACTTGGCAAAAGGAGGGCTTGAACGGGAGAAATCGTGTATTAACAATGCGATTCACGTTTCGTTAAAGCCCTGTTATGTGTTTTTCATATCCATAAAACCTCGTCATTTCGGATGATGACCGAGTGAGGCATATGTAAAACACAACCTTGAACTGTATTGAAATAATCGAATTATTGTTTCGATGTCGAATAAACAAAATATATTGTTTTCAATGTTATTTAAAATTATTTTGGTATGTTTGATTTGTTTATGCAATAATAGCGAAAATACACATTTTCTCGGACATGATAATCTGCGGGCCTCTCAAAATCCGTTCCTGCCGGGAACCGCAGGAACGGATTTTTCGAGCGCCCGCAGATGATCATGCCCTCGAAAACGTGTATTATCCCTATAAACATACTAGGTCTACAGCAAAAATATTCTTTATGTATTGTTTGTGTTAATCATGATTTAATGAACATTCTTAAATTGAGTGAAACTCGTCTTCAAGCTTATCACAAACAGTACATTGCTATGCTAAAACGTTGCTATGTATAGCTATGTATGACTCAAGTGGGTCTATTTATAGGATGGTTAATATATTTGCATTCTTTTAAATTATTATTCAACACACTGTTAACGTGTATGTTACTGTTCCATTAATTTTAGTAATATACAAAATACACTATTCCATGGTCTGTGGTTGTTACAATGGACTTCTCACAAATGTAAGCCATCAACAGACGGTGTGCACGAGAAGTGAAACACCCATCTCCCCTACCTCAAAGGTCATGTCGTACAAATAGGTTTAAAGAAAACTCCGGCTATAACTGCGTGTTCGGACTGAATGTTTGCCATCTATCATGAAATGATAAATAATTACAAGCTCAATTGACAATGTGCTCCAAATGTTGCAAACAGGCATCCAGCTAGTATTTCTGTGTATTTTTCTTGCCTCTACTTTCATTCAAACTGGTTTTGATCGCTTAATTACTGGCTTGGCAGTCTATTTAACATAAATAATAAACACAATACACTTCAGTACTAATAACCAAAAATCATGAAAGAGATTGTCACAGAAGTTATCTATTTCCAAATGAACAATTTATTTGTTAGAGTCTGTGCTTTTCTGTTGTGAAATTTAAAGTCCTTTCCAATCCATGCTACATTCTATATACATTATATTACATATTTTACGAGAAAGGGAGATACTTCTCACACACCGTTCTACAGCGTATGCAAAAGTTGAGGCAATTTAGTTGTAATCTTAACAAATTTTCGGCATGCATTAACATAATGAAGAGTTAATATCTCATTACAAACTCAAACAAATTAAGTAGGTAAATGACAATTACAAGAGAAATCATCATTTTTACAACAAAAATGTCAGCCATGAAAACATATACCAGGGGAAGTTCAGACCTCGCCGCTTGCCAAGGGAATAGCCATACACGGTAAACCGAGCCACCCACTTGTAGCCATGTTTTTCAATAGACCTGAACCCATGCTAACCCATGTATGCCTACCGTCTAGAAAAAAGAACTTGGCAAACAACGTACTCAGATGAGACGCCGCATCATGTGGCGTCTCGTCAGGGTCTGCGCTGTTTGCTTAATGGAATTTCTGTAAGAAAAAGTGTAAATATAGAAATAAATATACTAGACATCCCTACGTTTGGAAATAAATTGATCCAATTTAGAAGGATGGGAGAGTCCACTAGGCATAAATGGGTTAAATTCAGCCGAGCATTGCAAAACATGCTCAGAGCAAGTTGAATGAGGATTGTTCGTAAGTGCAACAGATTATGCATATGATGAAAGATGCACTTCCCATGATTCGTGACCCTTGATGGACAAAAGGCATTCATAAAAGCTCACCATGAGCTAACAATAATTTTCACGGGAATATAACAATTGGTCTGGGAAAATGGGGCTTAATCCTTTTGCATTATGTGTCGAAAAATAAAATTCACTCTTTTTAACGAAAATCAAGTATTAGCATACATTTTGTCTCTGATAAGCCTTTGTGGACTGCATAGGCTTATCAGTGACAATACTTTTTTATTAAACTTGATTTTTGCTAAGAAAAGATGTCAATCAAATAAAAAATACCATAAATACCATGCCAGGGGCGACACTGTAGTTACATGCATTAAGCCCAGTTATCTCAGAATGAAGTTCACACGACGGTCTTCCCGTTAAGAAGAACCATAGAGGGAAGGCAATTAGTATTGAATTGAACAAATATAGTTTTAACTTGTTTAAACATGTGTATTGGTATATTTGTTACGCTCATTTCATTTTAGACCACTTTCCTCAAATAATAACTGTTAAAACTTAAAACAACAAGACAACTCTTACAAAAGTGCATCAATTGTAAAAAATATATGCCTCGTTCTGGGTAAAAGGGGCTTTATGCATGTGTGTAAAGAGTATATGCCTCGTTCTTGGTAAACGGTGCTTTATGCATGTGTGTAAAGAGTATATGCCTCGTTCTTGGTAAACGGTGCTTAATGCATGTGTGTAAAGAGTATATGCCTCGTTCTTGGTAAACGGTGCTTTATGCATGTGTGTAAAAAGTATATGCCTCGTTCTTGGTAAACGGTGCTTAATGCATGTGTGTAAAGAGTATATGCCTCGTTCTTGGTAAACGGTGCTTTATGCATGTGTGTAAAGAGTATATGCCTCGTTCTTGGTAAACGGTGCTTTATGCATGTGTGTAAAGAGTATATGCCTCGTTCTTGGTAAACGGTGCTTAATGCATGTGTGTAAAGAGTATATGCCTCGTTCTTGGTAAACGGTGCTTTATGCATGTGTGTAAAGAGTATATGCCTCGTTCTTGGTAAACGGTGCTTAATGCATGTGTGTAAAGAGTATATGCCTCGTTCTTGGTAAACGGTGCTTAATGCATGTGTGTAAAGAGTATATGCCTCGTTCTTGGTAAACGGTGCTTAATGCATGTGTGTAAAGAGTATATGCCTCGTTCTTGGTAAACGGTGCTTAATGCATGTGTGTAAAGAGGTATCACAGGTTAGCCTATGCAATCCAACTTTATCATAAAAAGTGCATAAAGTCCATTTTTCGCATAACTAGTCTCATTTAGTCCTCAACATTGTTCATAGATAATATTCGATTATCCGAGTTGAAGTTCTCGTCAAAGGTAGCATGTATGCAGCGTGTTTTAAAGGATGACTTAACTTGTGGGTTGTATCAGGATTCAAAACCGCGCGATAAATGGAGCATTGCTCTGGGAAAACGGGGCTTAATTAATGTGCGTTAAGTGTCGTTTCAGATTAGCCTGTGAGTTTGTATATATTCATGGGTTGTAATGACCATGTGAAATGTATATATTCATGGGTTATTATGACCATGTGAAATGTATATATTCATGGGTTGTAATGAACATATGAAATGTATATATTCATCGGTTGTAATGAACATGTGAACTGTATACGGCTATTCCACAGTGAAGCGTATACATGGTTAATCCGTGTGTGTTGTGGAAACATAATCTAACGGAAGAATACTTTTTTTTAATTTACGGAGCATCAAGTTCATGGTTATTTTAACAGAACATAAATGAATAAAGCAACTGTAAAACCCCCCATCCCATCGCGCGTGGCTTTTGTTTTTCTCCGTTATCAAAATGTCATCCGTGAATTTAAGTATCCGGATGACCGGCGTGTCTACTTCCTCCAAACGGAACAATACACCGTTTAACATTGCCACAAACAGCCTATGTTATCGGTCATTCATTTAAAAATACAGAAATAAAAATATAGATAGAAATTAAATGTAAGGCAAAGTTATTGACACAGCGAACACTTAATAGGTTTGTCGCTTATCATTCGAAACACGTAATATTAATGCGCGTTAGTTATCTGAGTGTAATACATACAATAATAGTTTACCTCCGAAGACAGACATGTAACTTTGATTAAAATGAATATGTTGTTTAAAAACGATACATTTAATCAAAATTTATATAGATTAAATGTGGTATAACCCTAGCTCAATAGGCCGAAATTAATAATCAAAGTACTGGCAGTACTGGTGTGACGATGCTTTTGAAGAGGATGGATATAAAACATCAATTTAAGTTTATCTATATCACCACAATTGTGTATTTTGATACGAACATTTGGGTACGACAAAAATTTGGGTACGAAAATTTTGGGTACGAAAAAAATTTGGTACGAAAAAAATTAGCGTACGAAACATTTTTGGTACGAAAAAAAGTTTAGGGGTACGGGGAAGTAGTACGCGTGGGTAACTTGACCCATTGAGCGAAACTGGGAGGCGGGTCACATTCTTGTTCATTAAGTATGGCAATACATTCATGATGATTCTCGAAAGTAGGTATGAGCACATAGCCGGACCATGTGAGCTCAATCGTATGAGCACTTGACTATCCGAGTTCGCCCGCCGAACATATGGATAAGTTAACTAATAGCGAAATGACCTTATACATGTATATGCTGAAATCTAACAATCGAACGAAATATCAAACATAGTTTGTACACTTAGGTGGTTGTGTAATTTCTGTTAGAATATCGTATTCAATATGTAAATTTTAAATGCCCGCACTTGAGTTTGTTGCCTTGTTTGAGTCTATACGCGCCTAGGCTGCACCCAGTGTGTGTATTTGTGTTTTTCCGAGGTAATGAGTTACCTCCGCGCTGAGGCTGCATAATGTTGGGACCCGGAGTGTGTCCAGCACTCCTACCTAATAAGATTAGATTGACGACAGTTGGGACGAATTTTGAATGATAGCTGCAATTTCCAGCTAATTGTTTTGTACTGAAATACTTTTTAATTTTTAATATGGTCAAATGCTGCAGGGGGGATGAGATTTTCCGGGAAAAAAAACAACGGTCATGAATGGTGACCATAAAACATACAAAATATAACATTGCGCCGGGAGCGGGAATCGAACCGGTGTCGTAAAGGTGAAAAAGCGAACGTCCTTACCACTGCGCTAGCGGGACGGACAAGGTTTTGGTGACGCCATGGTGTGGAACGTGCAGTTCCATGGAAACGAGAGGAACATGACCCATGTTCCTCTCGTTTCCATGGAACTGCATCGGTGGTCACGTGGTATTAGACCGGAAGCGGTACTGTGCGGTCAGATCCAGGACGCTAGCGTGTTATGTGGTAAGCGTAATTACAAATGTGTTTTAATGCTGGCTAAAATATAACTGCGAGCTGGGTAATTCTATAACATTTCAATGAAAGGTATTTTCAACGTTGACCTTCGGAAAATGTGTTAAAATGATCTAGGCTAGAACCTGAATGTTTATGTTCGTTTAGATGGGCCGCTCAATGTGTCGGATGTTTCTAGCACGCTGCTTCCGAAAGTAAGAGGTTAAGACATTAGTTTTAGATACAACGGGTAGTGTAAAATAAAATAATGATTGTATGTGTTAAGTCTGAAATGAATACGCAATAATAAAACGAACAAACAAAGAACGTTCTTGTGAATAGGAGGTGTCGTAGATGGAAAGGGAAACAATGTTATACTTGTAATCGCACACGTGCTCATTAATATAATTGTTGGCTCTCTTAGAAAAGATATCGCGGTGTCATACGGAAAACAAAGACTTGACGTGTATTTATTTATGTATTTATTTAATTTCTATTCATGTAATATATTTTTTCAACAACGATTTTAATTCTTTTAACGATTTAAATTATACATATTCATTTATGTTTGAGCTCATTTATCGTTAATTGCTTATTTAGACAATAGTTGTATTAATGTTTTATATAAATTATATAACATATATTCGCATGTCAAAAGGCAGCTCGTGTCGGGAAGGTGAACCACGAGGGCGAGTGGCGGGCGGTGTGCGACGACGGATTTGGCGCGCGGCAAGGGACCGTCGTTTGTCGGATGATGGGCTTCAAGTAAGTCCGGTGTTGTTATATTAATATCTTAAAAATACAGCATCTTAAGATGAATCTTTTTATTCTGATCAGAATTCTTAACATATTATGAGGCTTAAAAAAGGAAGTAGGCCGACATTTCAACGAGTCTCGGTATGGGAAAATGGGGCTTAATCCATGTGCGGAAAGTGTCGTCCGGCAATCAGGGACGGCAATTTCAGCTTTATCGTTAATTTTTTTGTTTAAATGAAGTCTTCCAAACGATAATCCCGTGCAGTCGGTTAGTGTCGTCAATTATTATCCTGTGCGGACTTCACAGGCTGATCAGGGCGACACTTTCCCAGAACGAGGCCAATTTGTATTAACATGTTTGAACATTTCGCCGTTTTAACAGTATTTAGTCCCATCACAGAGGTCAAATAACTTACACATACTTTTTGAGCAAGCATGGCCGATCTAAGGACTTGAAGGCATCTTTTTAAGTTTTGGTAAATTGACAAAATGTCAACAAATTGTTTCAGATTCGCAAAGTTTCGTTGTAATTATGATATTTTATAGGATAATGTAATTCTGAACATTTACTATCCTCTAAAATATCCATTATATGCATCTTATGATAATTTAAAAACATGAAAATTATAAAGCGCTGCAACGCAAAACGATTTAAAAATTTGGAGAGTCTTTGTTGGTGTCGTTAAATTGTGTGACACTACGAGGATTGCTTATATAAAGTATAAAACACACCAAACATAGTATCAGCACGAATGGACGAGTGGTCTAAGCGATAGACATTTGAGCCCAATTGTGGGTTACTTTTTTTAGTTTTTGTTTACAAGAACTTTTTAGATCCAATGTTTGCATTTATCAATATTAAGCACGCAAAGAAAAACTTCAATGCATGCCAAAATCAGTGAAAAGGCCCCTTTAAAATACAATTATATACACTGTAAGAAAAATAAAAAAGTAACCCTCAACTGGGCTGGAACAACTGACCCCTGGAGTAAAAGGCTATCGCTTAGACCACTCGGCCATCCTTGCTCATACAATGATTGATGTATTTTTATACTATAAGGAAGCAATCCTTGTAGTATCCCCCAAAAAAAAGACGACAACATAAATCGCCAAATTATTCAATCGTTTTGCTTTGCAACGCTTTATAATTTTCAGGTTTTTAAATCCTCAAAAGATGCATATGATGGATATTTAAGAGCATGAAACATGATCAGTTTTACTGTTTCCTCACAATTATCGCTTGCTTATTCATTCAAGGTTCAAGTGTGAACTTCCTGCTTGTAACGTTCACAAGTGTCGGGTTTATGTTTGCGAGCTATTGGAGATATTGTTATGAGAAACCGGGCTTAATGAAAGTGCGTAAATTGTCGTCCCATATTTGCCTGTGAAGACCGAACAGATTAATCAGGCACGACACTTTCCGCCTAAACAGGATTTTAGTAGAGAAGAGACTAACTTTAGACGAAAATTTTCATCAAAACGGAAAGTGTTGTCCCTTTTTAGCTAGATCAGACAGCACAGGCTAATATGGGACGACACTTTACGCTCATGCACTAAGCCATGTCGTTTTCCAAAACGTTGCTATAAATTAGCACCACACCATAATAGTTCATATGAGCCTCGTTCTGAGAAAACCGGGCTTAATGCATGTGCGTAAAATGTCATCCCAGATTAGCCTGTGAAGTCTGTACATGCTAATCAAGGATTATTGTCTCCCTTAATTAGATATTGGCTAATGAGAAACCTCCTTTTAACAAAAACTTTCATAAAATCGGAAAGTGTCGTCCTTGATAAGCATACGTAGACTGCACAGGCTTATCTGGGACGATACATTACGCACATTCATTAAGCTCTGTTTTCCCAGAAAGAGGCCCAAATGCTTCCGCTTTAAGTTTGCCGTTTATGTTTTCTGTACAGTTGAGCAAGAGAAACACAATTGAAACTTGCGTACCTCTTTGTTTTTTCTGATCAGGCGGCATGCGACTTTGAGGGCGGGAACTGCGGGTACCGTGTCGGGTCGTCTACCCCTGCCAGCTACCAGATGGGGCCCAGAGATAATTCCGGTGAATAAGGTTATGAAAAGTTGAAGAAGAGTCGGTTGTGCAATTACTATTTACGTGCGGATTATCGTGATTTTCGCAGCTCAATATTTACCAGGTAATACAAATGAAGTTGCATGTTGCTTAGAAATAAGTATTTTTTTCACCAATCAGATACTTCGCAATATTCCTATATAAATAAACCTTAACTTTTCCTTCTTGTTCTCTTCTTCTTTCCAATCTTAATTTAAACAGGTATTGAAAATCACATTTCTTTGGAGGCCTCAGTTACCCATAAATCAATATTCATATTCCGGAACTCACTAATCCGTCGACATAATAATATCACTTTTTTATTATTCTTCTCTACCCGTTTCTTCTTCTATCCTCTTTTTTCTTCATTTTTCTTCATTCAAACCAATATCGAAAACCATCTATTATTAATATATATTACAATTAATAATTATCTCACTTATTCATTCATGAATCCACATTCATATGCTTACTTTACCATCGACATAATCTCACCATTTAAATGTCGCCGAAGCGTAGTAGATATGGTGTTCGTCTAGCGACTGGGTGGTCACGGGTTCGACTCCCCTGTGGGAACTTTCTTTCTTTCTCCCCAAAGACACCAAGTACTGGTTCTTCCCATGAAACTGGTTTGGGAGATTTACTTACCGTAAGCTTTAGGCTTTCGATGCAAACTACCTGAAATAAATCGATTAAATTTAAATTACACACTCTTCCTCATGCAGAGCTGTCGACCAAGTTCAACCCCCGGCACAGTGGTCTTGCGGGGAAGGAGAGTGGCCTGATGGCCGGGCGCGTAGAGTAGGAATTTACTCATACCGAGGTTAGGTGTTAAATTTCCGTACACGCATGAACAAATGATGGCTCATTTAACAGTTCAACCACGTTTTTTGCACCGTATGTAATAACGATGCCTGTAATAAATGACAGGGATATAAAGTGAAACTTAATGACTTACATACAACAGTTTATTATACAATTTTATTACACATGTTCTTAACAAAGGTTTATAGGTGGAAATGAGAAATGAAATATGTATTAAAGTTACATTCGAAAGTGGCAAAGCATCTGTAGGTACTATTTGTCTACGTGATGATCTTACTGAAATTAACAGGCCACGTAACCCACACTGTTTAGCACTACTACGGATTTTAATGTAGTATGCCCCCCATAATGCGGTAAGCATTAAACATTGTACGTGACCATCCGACCGTCTGATCATCCTACCAGATTCCACATAATTATGACGCTTTGCTTATTGTTGTTGATAAGTGAACTATATTTATTTCAGCTCGATTTCGTCGAAAGCTCAAGGCTTATTGAAACGCTCTCAAGTCTGTTTCCATGGAATAAACAGTACTTGGTATCTGTGTGGAAGATCTAAAGAACGTTCCCCGAATGGCGATTGAACCCGTGAGCTTCCGGTCGCTAGGCGGACACTATACCCACAACGCCATCACCACCTCATTATTTCTCCAGTATAAACTTCATGGACCCCAAAATTGTACTTGACTTCTTTAAAAATACCAAACGAATTTGGCTCAAACTTTCAAAGCTGAAAGTTGTTTGTGTAAGCAAATTCTTTGTTTAATGTACTTTTGAATTGCCGGTGTTATAATATGTTTCATTGGGACATCACATTTTTGTGTATTTTAGAGTACCGGTATATCACGTTTGTCCGCGCCGAGGTCCTATTCGAGGATCCGATTTGTGCCCCTGTTATCCTTTACAATTGACACATTACCGACTTGAAGACTTGTCATGCGATGAGGACTCCGAGTTTCCTTCGTAAACATCGCATGTTAAATACGATCACTAGCAAATTCTTATTTGGCCGCGTTTTGTTTAACTGTGCTTCATGCATACGCATAAAGTATTTTCCCACACAAGCCTGTTAGTCCGCTTAGGCAATCGGGGGCAAAACTGTATGATTTTATGTATTGTGTCGATACAAATTGAAGCGGAAAGTATCGTCCCAGCAGAAACTTTACTCACATGCTTTTAGCCCCATTTTTCCAGAACGAGGCTAATGTCCCAGAATGAGGCACCTTAAAGGTGTGTGTACTTATCTTATCTTAGACGGCGTAGCGGACTTGGCTCAATATTCACAGATTGGAGTGTGAAATGTGCACCGGCCAATTAGGTACAACACTTTCCGTGTACACTTGATTTTGTTCAAAAGAGACCTTCTAAAAACAAAAAATAATCTATAAAAGCGTATTTCCTGATTAGCCTGTTCGGACTGCACAGGTAAAACTGTGAAGACACATTACCCACATACATTATCCCCGTTCTAACTGATCGTGACTTATTTTTACTAAAAGGTTTTATATTATATTTGAGGACTAAGCAATACAGAGAATACACGTCGCGCACCAGCGTGTTGGTACCCATGCCTCCGTCCCGCTATGGGTGCCTGCCCCAGTCACTCAAGTGTCAGTCATGTTGTGAGTTTCCGCGTCACAACCATCTGAATCACAGCCAATACAGACCTGGTTGGTACAAGCGAGACTGAGACTGTATGAAATGTTCAGTTGACATGCATGGTCTGCATTGTTTCAACTTGCGTTAATCGTTGAATTGGTGTTTATGTTAATAGTTCACATTTTGCTTTGGTTCCCATTTCAACGGTTGTATTGGTGTTTATGTTAATAGTTCACATTTTGCTTTGGTTCCCATTTCAACGGTTGTATTGGTGTTTATGTTAATAGTTCACATTTTGCTTTGGTTCCCATTTCAACGTATATCTTAAATACTACATGTGTGCCATGCTGCAGATGTTTTAAATTAACGGACCATGACAATACACGTGTTATTCATAAGATACCAATGCACAAGCGGCTAATAATGTTAGCCAATAAAAGATTATCAATTAAAACTTTGATTTGTATGAAAACATATTCAGTTTCAAGTCGAAGTCCATTATCTATGTACAAAAACAGATTAATTTGTATTTAAATGTAATTAATTTATTTTAAATTAACAATTATTTTATTAAATATGAAGACTGTCAACTTATTGCGTCGATCATGCTTTTAAGCTCGTGATTTAATCTTGAGTATGATAAGGGCATTTGTTTTGACCACTTTTATGGTATTGTTCGTATAAAGGAAGTCTCTCATACCGCAGAACTTAAAGCAACGTGAAAATACTCACACACATAAGCAATATAAGTATTTTGTAAGTGAAATGTACATGTATGTATGGTTGATGTCGAAATAACTCAACTTTGACACAGTTATTGCATCATTACCACAATCTTAGAACAAATAAGACACGGTTGTCTCCAACTTATAGTTCTTTGTGACTTATAAATGACATAATTATTATTTTATTTAATTGTAATTTGTTTGAAAAAAGTCGGAATTCTTCTTATTGTAGCCTAACGGCTTGTCCAATATGACGTCAAACTGTGTGCTCGTCCAAATATATCTCCGTATTGTACAGTGAAACGTCTAATAACCTATAATTATTACATGTTAAAATTTACATTTCATATTCTATAAAAACATCAATTTTAGATAACCACATGTGGAAATAAAATGAATGGATTAAGTATGTCATTACAGGGTACTGTTTTACTAAGCTTCTTAATGCCCAGTCTCACTATGATGCCGTTGGAGCCCCGGTGCGTGAACCGGGGCTCTACCGGAAAAAAACCGCGGATCATCGGATGAAACGGGAACAACCGGGATGCCACCGTAGCTCCACCGGGGCCCATATAGACCCCGGCAGAGCTAGCGGTTGTCGCCGGTGGTGCCCATGTCGAGCCCCGGTGAATGCCGGCAGAGTCCCGGTAAATCGGCGCTTTGCCGGGACGCCACCGCCATTCACCGGGGCTTCGCCGGGGCATTACCGGCGACTACCGGAGTTAAACCGGGGCGAAGTCGTATCTCTTCCGGGGTCTGATGCCGGTATTGCCCCGGTGAGTGCCGGCGGAGTTACGGGCTCCATCGGGGCATTACCGGCGACAACCGGTGCTCTTTACGGGGCTTTATCGGGATAAACCGTAGCTAGTCCGCGGTTGACCGGGACACTGCCGGGTTGTTGACCGGCTTCAACTAGGGCGGCACCGCGAAATTTTGTGGCCGCGTAAACAAATCCAACACATAATCCCGGTTTTCGACCGGCGTTAGCAAACCGGGATGGACCGGGGCTCTACCGGACAAAAGTGAGACTTGGGCTTAACGCAATTATTCGACTTAAAGTCAGTATGGTTTCTTTAAATTCTTGCCACACTGAAATTGTGTATATTTTTTATGGACTGAATATTCCAAGTAACACTTGAATTGTCTTTACCTGAAATAAATGAAATCCAAGTAATTAAAATATGTGCGTAAGTCTAAGGCTTGCGTAAGTAGTTTAGTAAAACGGAACCCTTAAACTGAAATAAAATAAATACGTCTAAGATACAGTTTATCATTGTTAATTAAATGTGTACTCGCTTTACCTGGCTGCAAGAAAGGCGTCATCAAAAAGGACGACACGGATAACCGCTGTCACCCAGTAAATATCCACGCTCAGGATTTGCAAACAATGCAAGTCATTTCAGCGATTTGAATTTACGTTAAAATAACAATACTCATTTTACATGTATTTAAAACTGAACATTTGAAAGGATTTAAGAAAATATATTATTTCAATGTAAACATTAAAATGTGTGTCATTATTTTATTTTTGACTTTTTTGCAATGTATAAAGGGTCAATTATCTGTAAGTGGTACATCAAATGGAAATCTTCGAGTTGACGAAAATTTAACAGAAAGGAAATTGACAATTAAGTAATACCTTGATGGTGATTGGCCAAATGCTGTCCAATGTTGGACATCCGAAGAATGTGTGAATCGTGACAGCATCCAGGCCAATATGCGTTTATGCTAGTGAACATCCCTGTATAGTAATACAAGTATTAATAGTCTAGGTAAAATCGCAATCAAAATGATTTAGGTTGATTGTGATGGATTATTGCTCTATTAATGAAACATCCTCATTACTTTATTATAAACCATGTACATTAGATCATTACAGTGAAGATGCTTGAAATTGATAGACGTTGAATTCAGAAAATGATTTGAGAAACATTTTAAATATTCAAGTAAGCATACTGTAGCCTGTATAAATAGAAACAAAATAAATCAAATGACACACAACCAAAACAAAAATCCCTGTAAGGCGCCTCATAGAGAATACTAGGTTAGCGTTAAATACAGAGAAGTTTATGTTGCGAGGATTAGAACGCCGGAAGATCTAATAACCTTAACAATAATTTTAATTCAGTCATAAAAGCGCTTAAAATCTAACAAATGTAACCATGCGTAGTGATATACACGTATTTGTTCTGGTACGCAAAATAGTCTTTAAAAAATTCACACACAAACTGTAAAACAAGTAAAAATATCACCATATGCCTACATTCAATTTTACGCAGTATGCGAATTTTAATACATTACGACCGCGAAAAGATGATTTTACTTTACTATAATTCATTTTATTTTCGAAAGAAAATGATCAAAATCCAATATGGCGGCGATTGCTCCTGACAAAATGCTGTCGATTTCAACATACATGTAGGCCTACACCATCGACGACCTTGTTCTGGCTACCATAACTTTAAATGTCGCTTTTTATGATTTTTGACTGGCGCGACTTTGTACAGGTCTGTCAATACTAAATAAACTGTACGCTGAAGTTTCTTTAGCTATCGACGACCTTGACAATTTTGACGAGTAAAGTTTGTTTAAAACAGACCATTGCAGCGACTGACACTTTATTTGACATACAGGGCAATACGTTTTCCGACTTCGGACGACGAATTTAAGGACGCGCAGAACGTGTTTTTTATATAATGTTATAGGTATGCCGTTTGTGATCCGATGCATCAATGGCGCCCATGTTAAAATCATTTCCCCGAGAACAGGGAACGACAAAAGTACAAACAAAAATCAAAACACGTAAGAACTAGTATCTTACCTTTAATTATCCTTTAAAATCCATCTAATAATCCATTTAACTCAATAATTGACGATTTTGCATCTAGGGTCTTTAATAATTATTTTAGCATAGTTAAATAAAGACCCTTATGCCATTCTATCACTTTATTCAAATGAGTTTAGGAACGCGATAAACTTTCTTCTTCGTCACACGCTACGTCATGTACTCTACATTACTGCTGTTCAAATGAACCGGAGCAGTTTATCTAATAATAGCCGTTGGTAAACTCGGTTGCATTTGCTTTTGTTTCTGCATACAAACATAATTATGTTTAAACTTGCACAATGTTTTATTTATCTATGGTAAATGCCCTTATTGAACGAAAAAATAATTTAATATATAAATACACAAAGAATGGAAAACATTCCAGTACACAACAGATAAATGAGTAGAAAATACCCGTGTACAAAATGGGACGTTCCCAATTCTAGTGTGGTGCTATTTTTACCATCTTATACTTTACACAGCTCTATGCCTAACGTGAATTAAATAGGAAAGCAAACACAGCAGATTATTCATGATTTGTGCGAATGGTTACATTCGTTAGATTTTAAGCGATTTTTAAGAATTGAATAAAATAATTTTTAGGCTAAGGTTATTAGATCTAGTTATGGTAAATGTCACGTTGAAAAAAAAAATCAAATGGGATAAATAGAATACTAGGATTAGCGTTCAATACAGAGATGCATACATAATATGCACATTTTCTTCGAATGAACCAAACAATATCGACCTAATTTTAGCGCATATCGCATGACGTCATTTAAAAAGTAGTCCGTGCACGCGACAGGTATATTCCACAGTGTTGAATACAAGCAAGTATATTCCACAACGTGTTATTCCGTCAATGTCGCGGTGAAAATGGGATAAAATTAATTCTTAAATCGTGTCATGATGACGTGAGTCACGATGACGTATACTTGTACGCGTGTATGGGATTTTACTCAGAATTTAATGAAATGTACACGGAACAGAACCTACAGTGATTTATCAGGGACACCAATGTTGTAGTGGATCTTTTTGTGTTTGAGAAATAATTGATTTGATACTTATTTATTTAAATCAGATTTTGAAGTACGGCAATATATATGCCACTGTTAAAAGGATCAGTGAATCATATATATTGCTGTATTTACAGTGGCTCGTAAACACATCTGTTCGTAATCATGCTTGGATTGATTTATAGAATGAAATTGGAGCAACCAGTTTAAAATTAATAAGTGTTATTTTAATTTCTCAAATGAATAAGCATATCACTGCATAGACATACATACATTCACTTCACCTTTATGGTTGCAGGTTGCCTGCACATTGAGGATGTCATAAAGATGTTGCCGTACGTCAGAGTCTATTTCCGTCGTGTCGGTGCGATGGCTCCAACAGTCGTACAAGTCCATCAATATTGTTGGAAGAAAACCTGTACCTCCGGTGCACCTCATCGTCCGTCAAGTCCGTCTCCTGTCGATCAATTCGTCTGAATTGTCGAGGTCTGCGGTGTCTGACCAAGTGAATGTCGGCCATCATTGTTGTAGTTAAACGCGCTTACCATGGTAATGAAGGTGGATAAAAATTAACCATGGTAAGGGCGTGGTTAAATTTTGTTAAATCGTTTATTCAACTAGATTAACTTAACTACGATTCATTTTAACCATGGTAAAGTATTTATTATGGTTAAATCGTTTATACAATTGGCTACTGATGTCTATTAATTCCATAATGATTAATCCACCCAAAACTTGTCCCAGCATAACATGTTTGGACATCCAAATGCATCCAAACAGCTAATGGGCATGACAAATCCTTCTACCCAATACCCTTCCAGGTTTCTGATTCATTTTGCGTTTTAGGAGACAAATTGGTGAAATAACTTTTAGTTTGTGGAATAAAACACAAAGAATAATCAAATGCTTTTCATTGATATAAACAAATATCACTTGAATGGGGCGTTATTAGGTAGAATTCATATTTACAATCCGACAACACCGGTCGGATAAGGTCAAACTGCAGCATTCAATGCGATTAGCAGGTTAGAAGGCTTAGAACCCTTGCCTATGCTTTGACATGCAATCCTCGAACAGATTTGGGTACGAACTCAACTGGTTGGGTTTTCGACATTTCCAAATTATCTAAACAAGTAAATTACATACTGAACAAGAGATGTGTTTGTCAGAAACAATGCCTCCTACTGCGCCGCATTGAAATAAAATTTCTATTTATCATTTGGCAGGTATAGAAATCATCTCCATATAAAGGTTATTACTTCCCTTGAATTTTGTCCAATCAAATCGGGGTTGGGGGGTTGGGGAGGGTCTCACAGTCAATTATGACCATGTCAGACATCACTGACAACCAATGCATGTGGTTTAAAAGAGATCATAGCCAGAGTTGATCATGTATCTATGGACATAAGTCCACAGGTATGTAATGAACATCGAATAAATTATAATGTTATCATTTAAAAAAAACTTTGAAAAATCAATCATTTGGGTTATAAATAATCAAAATAATAAATCTGTACAGTACCTGTGAAAAGAACTTCAATTCTTGGTAAGGAAATATATAATTTGAGATTTATAATTATATAAATTACTTCCCTCGAAAATAATTGTCTGTAACAAATGTCTATTTTTAGTAGCAAATAATTAAAAGCCACTACCGTGACTGTAGATTCACCACTCAAAATGTGCAGCTCCATGAGATACACATGCATGCCAAATATATAAAGTGGCTATGTACGATAATGAATAATTTTCTCCCTTTTTAAAGCTTTTTCCTTCCCTTAAATCTGTATTTTTTTTACCGTAGAACGTAAAGGATGACCTTGACCTTGACCTTTTACCACAATGTGTTTGTCAGAAACACAATGCCGCCTACTGCGCCGCTTTGATTTATTTAACAAAAATATATACGTGGGCAGGTCAGATAACTATGTCCATTAAAAGCTTATTACTTCCCTTGACTTTGTTTTTTCGACCCTAGACCTTAAAAGATGATGTTCACCTTGAAGTTTTACCACTCAAAATGTGCAGCTCCATGAGATACACATGCATGCCAAATATGAAGGTGCTATCTTCAATATTTAAAAAGTTATGGCCAATGTTAAAGTTTTTTTTCGGACGGACGGAAAGACACACTGACAGTTCAACTGCTATATGCCACCCTACCGGGGGCATAACAATGAATTTCCAGCCATCATGCGTACCTTGTAAATTGAGTCTCCTTAGAGTTTAAGATCGTTCTGTATTACAAATCGAATTGCTGGCGCTAGAAAATACGAAGGCGTTCGGAACTTGCCGTCCAAATTTGCAAAATTTTAAAATCATTCGATGTCGTATGTTGAACAACAATTTGAGTGAAATTTAAGATTAAAGCGCCTAATTGGCATTTCTCTTCGACTATCGCCGGAGAGAAATTTCAATTGCACTAAGCTTTCTGCAAAAAAATGTATTGAAACAATTTCGAAATGGTTTTACCACATTCAAATACATGTTTTCGGGCGTAGACTTGCTCGAGGTATTCCGCTTGTTTCCGGGTTTTTGGAACACCGATTGGTTTGGCAGTTCGCACGCGCGGGACACGATTTTTTTATTCAACACTGGATCAAACTTAAGGGACATTCTCTATCATCTTAGCTCACTGCCTGAGCTCGATATTATATATATTATTAAAAAAGCCATATCAAGCACAGACTTATCAATCAATTTGCGCCCGGTAGATAATGTTGTCATTTGTTGGTATATAGGCCCAAATGGGACCCGTATGGGAGCCGTATGGGACGCATATGGGATGCATATTATTTGCTTATGGATTACTCTTCTATTTTTAGGTAAACGTATTAGCAGTTTAGATCAAGTTAGTCATACTTAAGTTTAAAAAATGTGTTTTGGATGAACTTAATAAAAATATATATCTTTAATTCCTGATAGCAAAGTAATATGGGACCTATATGGGACCCTTATGGGCGTTCCAATATGGGCAAGCCCATATAGGTCCCATCTGAGCTGCATATTATTTGATTATGCATTGATTTTCTATTTTTGAGTAAAATATTAGCAGTGTAAATCAAGTTTTAAGAAATGGGTTTTGAATATAATACCTGAAACTTTATAGCTTTTTCCTGATAGCGCAGTAATAAGGGACCTATATGGGACGCTTATGGGCTTTCCAATATGGGCTAGCCCATATAGGTCCCAAATGATTCCCATATGGGCTGACCCATATGTGTTTGCCCAGAAACAGCCCATATGGGACCCATATGTGCATGTTTGCTGGGAAAGGATTTAAACACTATTTTTTTTTGTATTGTTTTGTTTTTATGGGGAGATGGAAGCTGGATGCAATTGAGAAAGGGTCTGTTTTCCGCAGGCACACAAAGGCTAGAAAATTCCCTGCGCCTACCTGCGTTTCTTTTTTAATTTCCAGACAATAATCTTCTCGCAAAAAATACTCCTGGTTAATCGGCTCCCGATTATTATGATTCATTGTTGACTTTCTTCATCATGAAACATCATACATTTCTGAAGTATAAAATATTGGTCTTAAAGGTACTGCTTTACTTATTTTATTCCATAAAGTTACATCACAAAATAAGGTTTTTGAAAAGCATACAAAAGGCACCTTGCAATGTGCCACATTAAAAAAATCCCCCGTTGCGCCCCGCCCCCAATACAAAAATTATGCATACGACCCTGGATCATACAAAAGACCATATACACAATCATAGTAATGGAGTAACTATCATAGTAACTAGTTCATTCCTCATAAAAAGGGTAGTACTTCTTGGGACCAAGAGATTTGCATATATTAGCAGTATCTACTAGTAACCTCGGCGTCTCCTTAGGCAGGTTGTTTCCATAGCCATTGTTTGCAACACATGGATCAAGGTCACTTGAACTGTCGCCGCCATCTGATTCCAGCATTATGGCGATGGTCGTTACGCCAACGACAGAAAATGAATGCTGACAAAAAACGTACTACTCCTTTAAATTGTTTAAAAAAGATTTGTAAGAACTTTATGAACAATGACAACACGTTTTGCATCTCAGTTTACAGGCGCCAATTAAGTTTGTAATCTATTTGAAGACCAGTACGTAGTAAATAGGATGAGCAATTTCTACTTTTGTCACAATTATTTCTAAGTAACCTTCAACAAACTCGTAAAATTCATTGACAATTTGGTAATGGGTTAACCCATTACAGGTGAGCATATACCAAGCGCATGGATAAGTGTAGCCTGGCCTTGGCCCTGTGATTAATTTTGAATTAAAACAAAGAAGGGTCACTCTTCTAAGTCCACTGAACCATCAGTATTATCTCCCTTACTGGATAAAATCACAGGGCCTGGTGAAGTCCAAAATGAAAATCCCAGGAATTCCTGCGATACATTTTTGATGAACAGCTTGAAAATTGGTCCCTACTGACTAGCGGGGGGTAATGGTCACTTAATGATAACACGGATGGGAAGTCTTAACAGCCTGACAATCTCTTACCAGATTAAAATGCAGTTGTTGTACGCACTGTAACATGACTAACACAACTTTACAGGCATGGTACTTTGACACTTTCCCTATAATTCAATTTCCCAACAGACGCCATGAAGTGTAAAGATAATGAAATCTCTTTGATGACTGCCTATTGCAATAATTCAAATAGAAAACATTGACACAATAGGAGACACTTGCAATCTTGATCGAATTCTCCTTACGTTCCAATATTTTTAAATGTCGTTTTTCTACAAAGGCGTCAAAATATATTTGTGTGACGAAAAGGATTTAATGTTGCTTTTGTAAAATGGAAGAAGCACATCTGAACGTGTTCTCAAATTAGAATATGATCATTTAACTGATTTGTTACGTTAAATATGTTTTATTAGATAACATATAGCAGTTAATCTGGTCTTTGAAAACCTTTTATAAAAGAGAAATTCGGGCACTACTTTCCTTTGCCACAGGGTTTTCAAATGTCGTGGGCTGCAAGACACAAACATTTCGTTTGCAGGCATTGAATACCTTACTTATAGCCACATTGCAGGTGTTTGAGACATCATTTAAGTGTTAGGTTCGACTTAATTAAATTAACGTTAGATCGTTCAACTTTAATTAACCTTTTAACAATCGTGAGCGAGATTTTTACGTGTTTGTTGCAGGCGACTCTAGAAATCATTGAGATTAAGGAGAAAATGGTCAAAATAAGCAATTTCTCCTTTTATCACAATGATTTTTACTCTACCTTATTATTGTATTTGTATTCTATTACAATTTAAATTTTCGTCTGCAACCTCTTTCAATTTGCGACGGTCCAAAATGTGTCGTTTGGTAAAGGGTTAATTGTATTCAATTCCGCTTCCTTGATACATTACCTGTGCTCGCGCCAAATTAAGATTAATTCATAATTCACCAAGGGATTCGAACCCACGACCTTCGTGTCCAGAGGCGGACGCTCTACCCTCGAACCACTGTCCTTCACTTTTAAGTGTTTTGAGATAATCAACAGATCACATTTGCATATAAAAATGTGTATCTTTTAAAATATAATTTGAGTAGAAGGTGACCTTTAACAGCGTCAACAATTTCATTTTTTCTCTCTCACAAGGTTTCAGCACAATTCTTTTTTCTTTCAAATCAGATGCAACATTCGTTATTGGTTAAAGTCTATGTGTAAATTGTTGTGACATGATGGTAAAGTGTGTGCATTTATTGTATGGGCAACTATTTATTAACATAAATATATCATTTTACAAATCGACCATTGCTCACGTGATCATTATTTATTATCAAATTGTATTTTAACATTTTCTTAAACAAATAAAATATGCTTGTCTTTCTAGAGTATAAGATTCACTCCCCTTACTTAACAGTGTGTCATTTATGACCCAAGGAGCATGATGGGAACAACCTTTTCGATAGGCCGTTTATATAAGTCCACAAAGTTGGCTCAATATTCAACATTCGACATTCAAAATTTCATTCGCTTAAAGGGGCGTTTTCACGGATTTTGGCATGTATTGAAGTTTGTCATTAAATGCTTTATAATGATAAATGTAACCATTGGATCTATAAAGCTACAGTGAAAAAAATCAAGGATAAAATAACAGAAAAAAAAACAACAAAGTAACCCGCCACTGGGCTTGAACCACTTATCCCTGGAGTAAAAGTCTAACGCTTAGACCACTCGACCATCCCTACTCAATGCAATGCTGATCCTATTTTATATAAGTAATCCTCGTAGTATCACAAACTATAACGACAACAACAAAACTCTCAAAATTATTCTATCGTTTCTCGTAGCAACGCTTTATAATAATGCAGGTTTTTAAATCGTCAACAGATGCATATAATGTATATTTGTGAGCATGGTAAATGTTGAGTATTACTGTTTGCTCACAAATATCATAACTACAACGAACAATTGCGTATCTGAAACTTTTTTATTTTATTTTTTGTCAATTTACCTAAACATGAAAAGGCCCCTTTAGTCATTATTTATGGAAACCATTTAAGCTCTACCATAACTGTAATTGATCCTCGAAAAAGTTGTCATTTTGTTATACTTCAGTTTTTTTTATCCGTCAAGAAAACACAAACGCCCGAAACACACGCAAGCACGCACTTAAGCAATGCGCTCTTCCACAAGATATATCATTCCTCGAACGACTAAATCATAATTTGATCCCCGCCGACCACACCCCGACCTCAAAACGAGTCCGAAATATACACGAATACATGTTTTCTGTATTTACCACAAATCATCGTATAATTTAAAAAGGTTGTAATCTATGAGTCAGTATTTTAATTCGAGTAATTATCTAAGTTATTACAAATCAGCACACCACGATACGCATTAATTCTAAAGAGCAGAGTTCTTCGTGTATACTTAGAGCACACGAGTAACTAAATGCACTGGTCACTTACCATTGAGTTGAAATATTGCAACCGATAGTATTTTTTAAAGTGGGAGCCGGTTTAGGGACGCTGTGACATTACAATTTGCTCACAATTATTTACAAGGCATGTTTAGTAGGCGTAGCTAGCTTGAAACGACAACAGCATAGTAACGGCAACCGAATTTCAAACTGAAATATAATAAAATGCACCATTAAAACTGCTCGATCCACACTCCGTTTGCCAGATGAGCGACCTGCTATGACCGAAACCACGTCAGACATGTATGATTCCGTTCGGACTATTGCCCACGTGCATGGCATTGCACGTGGACAAATCTTACGTGTACATATGTACGCGCGTGCATGAAGTACCAGCAATGTCAGACAAATGCCAATTATTAGCATAGGACAACGTGAACTAGTAATTATGCATTCTTTTTTACCTTAGACCGTCCGATTTGTTTGCCAAAAGCGCAAAGCGTGTTATGTATTATTCTACTGGAGTATAAGAATTCTATATGTTACCCCAACTTTTAACTTTTAATCGAACAGTTTTTGATTCACCATGTAACGTACACAATTCGCCGCTGATGACATAAGTAATTGTAACTACGTGACGAAAGACGAATGCAGTATTTACGGCAAACAGTTAATGTTTGTAGCTGGGTTGAACAGCTACGCCTAAAAATTTGTCCCAAGTTTTGTTGGTCTAGTATGTTAATAAGAGATCAGTGCTGGGGCACACTTAAAAACCTAACACAATGTTACCACAGGACCCCATAAACTTCGAAATGCAAACTCACTGACACACATTCTGAATGAAATAAGAAATACTTATCAATAAAGAACTGTTTATCGGACAATACATAAATGTTTGGAAGCCATGACGATGTCATCACACGTACACATTTAATTTGAAAGCCATGCAAACGAACCCATTATATGAGGATTCGTTAGATATAGTCTATACTACATGGATTATACGGCACAATACACTAAAAAAGTCATAATCACCGTGCATTATAAAAATGAATTATTGACAAACGGTTTTATTTCACAAATCTTTCATTAAAATACGGTTACAGCGAAGACGATGTTTATTATCATTAAATGAGACGCGTTCTGAGAAAATGCGGTTTAATGCTTTTTTGGTGAAATGAAGTCTCTTCTAAGCAAAAATACAATTAAGGCGGAAAGTGTCTACCCTGATGAGCCTGTGCAAACTGAACATGCTAATCTGGGATGGTACGTTACGCTAATGCATCAAGCTCAGTTTTTGCAGAACTAGGCTCAAATGGTCAGTTGAGTCATTACTTCGGAAAGGTTCGGTGGTAAAAATGTGTTGTTAGTACATTTTATTGTAGTAAAATATATTAGCTATTGTTTTATCACCTTTGTTTAATCTAAGGTATTCGCACTGTTAAGGTCGTTTACTTGTTGGCAACAAAAATATTGGTCTAAAAAAATTCACTTCTTCTTTATGATAAGTGTACGCCATTATTTTGGCATCTTGTAAAGTAAAAAGACGACGGCTACCTTAAATGTGACACTTCAAGGTCAATGATAAAGGACGTAACTTTCCGCTTGAACGGAATTGCGACAAGAAGATATTTTCTTTTAACGAAAAATGCAGTGGACAGTGTCATCCCTAATACGTCTGTGCGGACTGCAGGGCTAATCTAGTTATACGATTTACGCACATGCATTAAGCCCGATCTTTTCAGAACGAGGCTCACACGAAGACGACGCGTTGCGTACAATATCGGTTTCCCTTCATCACGGGTCTAGATCAAACTTCAAGGTCAAATTTAGGCAATTATTTTCGGATATGGTTTTATCACCCCCTTAGGATTAGTCAAGGTCATACTAAAGGTCAAATATCAAACATGATCTTGGCGCAGCTTGTCAATAATGGCATGCAGTATTTACAATTGGCTTACAGTGCTGTAGCTAGGAGATACAAAAGACAGGGTGCATATTTGACAAAAGGCACGAAAGCGCACGCGGCCATATTTCATTTGTTTCATACATGTATTTCAATACAGCATGTGCACTATTATGTTTACATGTATACCTGAATCTCATAGTAAATTTATTTTAATGTAGAGCATTGTTTCTTTAATTAATAAAACTAGTTTCATGTTAAATTTGATTAAGTTATTAAAACACTAACTATCATTTGCTTTAAAAAAAATGTGATCAGATCATGAAAAAAAGCATGGCGGGGTCCAAGGGTGAAGGCATGTCTATATTTGCCTAGTGAGTGTAATCTCTTTTTGGACTTCATTAACTCGTGGTGTCCTTTGTTCTGGCGATTGGGTTGACTCACGTCATACGCACGGTCTATTGTTACCATATTTAGTATAATCTAAGAAGAGCACTTTACTGCAAAACAAATAGTAATCACAAACATGTTGTCCAAAAATACTGCATGTAATGCTGGGGTGATCTAACGTAATATTTGTCTGTGTCACCGCGACATTGGTCCCTAAATTTAACTCTGTCTACAAACTGCTCATTGTGTGCTAAGATATCGTGAGTAAAGTTCAGTTCAAGCACTCGACCAACATAAAGAATGTAAAAAAGCAAATAAACCGCGATATGGGAAAATGGGGCTTTTCGGAAATCGTTGCCCCAGATTAGCATGTAAAGTCCACGCAATCTTAAAGGCGCATTATCACAGATTTCGGCATGTTTTGAAGTTTGTCATTAAATGCTTTATATTGATAAATGTTAACATTGGATATAAAAGGCTCCAGTAATAAATCAAGAATAAAATTTAAAAAAAAGGAAATTCACAGCAGGGCTCGAACCACTGACCCCTTGAGTCCTGGAGTAAAAAGTCTCTCACTTAGACCACTCGGCCATCCTTTTGGATGCAATAAACGGTGTATTTTATACTTCATATAACCAATCCTCGTAGTTTCACATAATATGACGACAAAAAAAGAACTCCCCAAATTCTTCATTCGTTTCGCATTGCAACGTTTTATAATTTTCGGGTTTTTAAATCGTCAATAGATGCATGTAATGGCTATTTTAGAGCATGGTAAATGTTCAGTTTTACTGTTTCCCCTCAAATAAATTTCATAACTAAAACGAAAATTTGCGCATCTCAAACAACTTTCTTTTTCAATTTTGTCAATTTACCCAAACGTGAAAAGGCCCCTTTAATGATTATATGGTAAAGCACCATTCGACATTCAAAAGCGATTTAGAGATTTGAATGATTTTAAGGCAGGGTGATCACAAAAGCTACCTAGCACCTCATGAGCTAACAAATTAAGTCAACTGAGAAAACATATGATATGAGCATGACATTGTGTGTAGGGGAAAGTCGTGTAGTCACTATTTTTATCATGGGATAATTTGAACAAATATTACTGAACTTGTTTTAATTTGAAGTAGACTACTTTAAATCAATTAATCGAATAGCAAATAACAATTTAGATCTGCTTCATACATCAGTAGACCTTGACAATCTAGTGACAAAAGGTGAATTTGATTCTTACAAACATGTTCTCCTTTTGTCTCTAGGTTTTAAAATTCGTCTGCCGGGAACAAAAGATGTCTGAAACTTTAGCGCATTGAAGTCTGAACATATGTTCAAAGTTATCACAAGCTAACTTTTCAGCAATGTTAATTACATAACTATTATTTCGGGTTTGAAAGAGTGATGCATACATACATAATTTGCCATTTTTGCAGAATTTTACTAGATAACTTCTTATAAAATTCGTCATGATTCAATTTCCTATGAAACATGACTGACTGTTTCCGAAGCAAGCAATGCATACTGTATAATGTTTGTGAAAAAATAAGACGTTATTACAGGTTACTTCTCCGTTTGTCATGCTGTTGTCGTATCGAAATGAAACTGTAAATATATGTTTAGTATTTAAAAAATATATATGTGCAGATGATTTGTTTTTTAATCAGTTACAAATGATTGGGAATTAATGTATTAAATATTTAATATCGCCAATGCTAAATGTTTTATATTCAAGAGAAAAGAGGCGTTTAAAAAATATTCATTCGTTTGACAGATTGTGGCATTTTTCATGGTTCAACGCAAAATTTGCGTTGTCGTATTATCATCTGCAGGTGTCTTATGTTTGGACTTCTCACGAAAACTTGGAATGGGTATTAATATTTCTAAACAGCGGTAAGTGGTTCATCGATGCTTAATAGTTCTATACTGTATGAGAGAAACTGCCACATATTTCATACTGGACAGATATCCATTTAATAGGACTGCAACACATTCCAGATCAGCTAGAGATAATGAGTTTATTTGTATAAGAGATTGGCGGCCAGGTCAACCAGGCCCCTCGCTAGTCAACTAAAAGTACATCCCTGATGGACAAATGCTCAAGTTATCGGTCTAACTGATCGGCCATACAGAGATCAAGTTATCGGTCTAACTGATCGGCCATACAGAGATCAAGTTATCGGTATAACTGATTGGCCATACAGAGATCAAGTTATCGGTCTAACTGATCGGACATACAGAGATAAAGTTATCGGTCTAACTGATCGGCCATACAGAGATCAAGTTATCGGTCTAACTGATCGGCCATACAGAGATCAAGTTATCGGTCTAACTGATCGGCCATACAGAGATCAAGTTATCGGTCTAACTGATCGGCAATACAGAGATTAAGTTATCGGTCTAACTGATCGGCCATACAGAGATCAAGTTATCGGTCTAACTGATCGGCCATACAGGGATCAAGTTATCGGTCTAACTGATCGGACATACAGAGATCAAGTTATCGGTCTAACTGATCGGCCATACAGAGATCAAGTTATCGGTCTAACTGATCGGACATACAGAGATCAAGTTATCGGTCTAACTGATCGGACATACAGAGAAAAAGAGACAAAAGAATACAGTCATTATTAAGTCTAACTGATCGGGCATACAGAGAAAAAGAGACTGTCTCATACAGTCATTATTAAGTGGACATTATTATTACAGAGCTAACTTTATTACTTTTGACCAAAGTCCTAAGTTGTGGAAACTCATTTGAATTGTCTTAATGAGACGATTCGTACGAGCACCAACAACATAGGATGAAATTAACAATAAAGGAGTTTTTCACGTGGAAATACACTTTACGCCTCCGTACCATAACCCCTGTGAAATAAATGTGTGATTTTATTTTTCACTAGTTGGACTGATGCCAGTCTAGGACTTTTGCACAAATCGCCATGATATTACAGAATAACTATTGAAAACGGCGTAAGCTAACCTAAACCATTGTGGCTTGTCTTGTCATAATATTGTGACTTATCACCTGGTGAATACAGCACTTAACCCACTTACTGTCAAAGTTAAAAGCACTTAGCTTTGTGTTGCTCTGGTCGAGACTCTTGTATTGATAGATGAGGCACAGCAATATTTGCTTCAAAAAATCTTTGTACTATTCTCGTATTTTATAATATCTGCAACTCATCTTGCTACTAGTTGTTTATTAAAATATATTTTATATTCAAAATCTTACGTGACCCACCCAGTCCTGTAAGGCGAAATGATCCGTAAAAGTAAAACGTGTTTTTTGTCGAATGTACAAATCTGCACTGAAACTATATGTAGGTACACATCGTTCATGCATGATCAACTGTCAAACGAAAGTACGGTTTATATTAAAATGCATTATTTTTCTCCTTCCGGGATATTGTTTTAGTTTGTTGATGATGCATGTACAAATATAAGTGCATATAAAATGAAAACACCAAAAATAAACAACGATTGCGATAGACACCTATTAACTGTTAGATGCCCATAATATAACTTTAATTGATGTGTTTTAGACAATTTACACTTTATATATTTTCAAATTGTGTATGCATTTATAGTTACAGGCTTTTGCTGTTTCAAACTAAATGTATACATTATATTTTATATGTGTCACCATCAAGATTCAGAGCCTTAATATCTCAGTAGGAATTGGATGAAACGTTGATTAAACTGAAAGTTTGTTTTTCTTTTCTGACAGATGATTGAAAACGTTCGCTCTGCCAACTGGACGGACCCGGCGGTGGTCAAAGATTTTATGGACAACTTTAGCAAGGCGAAACATTATCATCGATGTAACGGGCAAAATTTCGATGTAAGCATTATTACATATCTCCGTATTATATTTTAGGACTGTCAACATAGAAAACACTAGCAAATAAATCTTTGAAACGAAGATGAATACTTTTTTGTAATTAAGAGCCGATTACAGCAAAAGGAGAAATTGCTATAATGAGCATTTTCTCTTATCGTCACACTATTTTCTACGTATGTAAGTATTTAAAATATGGAGTAAATGTTAAGAAACTTTTCTAGAGATGAATAATAAATCAAATTCACTTGTTTTGTCTAATATGCATGAACATGTTAGGTTGTTTGGAAAATTACAAAAACAAAATCACTACTGATTCGAACTCATATTGATGAGTGTCATGTAAAAATCATTCATCCAAAGGAATTCCGTCTCAAGCTTCAAACGGTTTATTCTTCTTTACATGTCGTTTAATGCCGTGTGCTCTTCCTTTCACACAAACAACCACCTCATATATAGTGCCTAACTTTATTAAAGCCTACTCAGCTACAATTACATTAAACAGTTGGAAACAACATTTAAATGAATTTTAAAATGCAATGAGTTTTAGTAGGTAAATATATCCCAAGTATATGTCGATAAATATCGCCCGCAAAATGTATTCAAAAGAAGGCGATTATATATGCCTGTAAATGCAATTATAAGTGCGCCAACTGTAGCTTGAGCACAGAAACATATCTTGACTGACCGAATGGGCTAAGACTTTTCTTTGGTAAGATAATATTATATATCCTCCCATAATGAATTCCCAATTCATGTAAAGCTAACAAAGTCTTGGCATTGACTTAACACGATGGCGATGTTATTTCTAATACTTTCCAGGTGTATGCTGGTACGTATCGCGAACCACTTCCACACCTGCCCTATGTACCTCCAGCTCCGCATTGTACACATAACTAAAATGGTCGCCATTTGGATTGGTACCCTGAAGTTGTATCTACATTGGAACCAATAGAACATAGAAATGATCGGACCAGAAAACCGGACGATGTCTTATAGACAAACTGTCGAAATAAATATTAGAAACAAGTCTTGTTTGACGTTTACCTTTTTTGTTGGTTTCGTTCCCAAAAGCCATAACTTGCGCAGTACAATCTTCAGTAACAGATTTTAGGCTCGAGGCTGACATTGATTTCCAATTATACTGGATTGGTCTCATTTTCAAACTCGCATGGCAAACGGACGAGATCGTGAGACAACTACAATTGTTCGCGACAAAGTCGCAGGAACGCATAACAAAGCTACACACATATTCTGAGAAACCGTGCATAAACTTAATACAATGTTGGAGGACAAATACTTCTGTACCCTTGGCAAAATGGAATAAATGACATTTAACTACTTTATAATTTTAGGGTTTACACAAATAGCCTAATCGTGAGTAAAATAGGAAAATACGTCTTCTATTGTGGTCAAAATAGAATCTTTTCTGCACAATTCATACATGTTGGGAGTATTTGTAACTTTCCACCGATATATATTCTCTATTACTCATGGACATAGCTTCTTACATGTTTTAAGTAACATTTTCTTTGTGATTAATTATGGGTCAGTGATATTTATTTACAATATAAATAATATAAACACCCCTGAACAAGTAGAACAAATATTCATGTCCTCGAAGCAAAAGCAAAAAAAAAAAAGAAGGGCTCCCAAAACGATGCCCGAAATGTCTTAAAATCGTTTAACGCAAAAATCTAAAAAAATATATTACTTGTGTTATTTCCAAAGCCTTCATGTAAATTTCATAACATTATCCGTTATCTCCCTTTTCTTTTGCGCCATAAAGCTTAAAACATACTTATATCAATTCATAGGGATATCTTTTATTGAAGAAAGCTGCATATCAATACAATATATTCTAAATTTATAAATTTAATATAATTTAAATTTCTATTTTAAATAAAATAAAGGGTATTTAAATATATGCTTGTGAATATGAAGTTTTATGTCTTAATATTATAAATAATAATATAATATATATATTGTTTATTGTGTGCACACTATTATTAGCACATTTTTACTGACGTCATTTAATACAAAATGCGGTTGCTCGATATAATTGAATTTTAATCTTTGCGATAACACATTCTAACGTGATTTGTGTTTTCCTGTTAGTATTCCTATGCAATGGCTACGTTGTAATTATATTACTGTCCTCAAGAACAAATATGTCCGCTTTTCCGTACAAAACTCTTATATCGACCAATACAATGTTGCTGCAAATATCACACGAACATCGTATGATAAACCTTGTCATAAGTATGCAAAACTTCGACTCATTATCGGCAAGTCGTCATATCAAAAAGCGGTCACATGATTACAATGGCATGTTCTGAATATAATGATACGAGCATATAATCACTGTTATCATCAAGTGTCGGTAATCCTATGAACACATCGAGGACGAATGGTGGTTGATACGTTTTTAAGTTTTATTTCATCATGCCTCACAAAGTGTAATATTTTTTGTCTATATATTAAATTGTGTATGTTTTCGTTGTTATGAAATAGGAATTACAAAAAAAATCGTATTTTCATATTTTGTTATTTAATTTGAATTGCGATGCTATTAGGTACATAATAATTTACACTTAAAGATGTATGCATACATCTATGCCAAGTGCGGGGTAAAGAGCTCATTCGAACCGGTTTACAAATCCACCTCTCTGAATGGACCGTTTAACATCGGTTACTCCGATTATTATTGCTTGTGTGATTATTGAGTTTGTCATAGTCTTCTCCTGTAGTACTACATTTATTGTGTGCCTCACTGTTTTAGCACTAGGTACATTCCCATCAATAAATGGCTACATGCTGTAATCTCGTTTCACTCCTAGGTCCATATTAATTATCCAATTGTTAGACTTACGTCTAAGAATAACACACATTCTTAAAACTGTTACACCATTCATCAGAACAGTGTGCGTATGACATAAGCCTTTTCTCATAAATCTATTTACACTTTGGGGTAAGATGTCTTGGATCTCAGTCTTTTCTTTATACTTAAGTATTAACACGAGTAGGTAATTACGGACACTGATGCTGCAGCTAAAACTTCAATTCATACATAGATAACAAAGCAGATATTTCAGTGTCGGTGAGGTATTTTTAATTTTAATTTATCTGTAAAGCCGAATGAGTACTTTTTTCTGACATTCAGTTAATTGTATGCTTTTGCTAGCATGTATTAAAATATGATATAGCATATACATTTACTATATTGTTTATACATTTTTTGGTTGAAACCTTTCTAAAAACGTTCATTTGTGCCCATGTTAGCAGTGCATTCATTTGGTTGTATGTATGACTGTCGGTCTACGAAAGGCACTTTATAACAAATACAATTAACTGGTATACACACCTCTGATATCGTTAATCAGATGTTGCCCTACCAATCGATGAATTAAATAACAAATTCAAACAGATAAATGCCATTTATCGAACAGACTTTTTGTGTAAAATGTATTTATAAAGGAGCAGATATCGGCCAGGGTCTAAATGAAGTAAACATATCACAAGGACGGTTCATGATGCTATCAGTTAGCTTTCACATATATGCGTAGCTAGCTACTTCGTCCCAAATATATAAACAATGTGTGATTGCAATTATGTTAAGTTAGATTTAAATTAAATATCGATTTATCTAACATGTGAACAATTAATAACATGGCATAACGTAGCGCGCATGTACTCTTTAGACATTGACATATTTCGTTAGTTTAAATACTTCTGCCACCAAAAACTGGAACAATTTGTTATGATGCGTGCTAGCTATTTGTAAACCAATGAAGCTGACGTCATTTTAAACAGTAAACGCTTTGTCAAAATTATAGAATGTTTATCTTATTTTATTTCAAAATCGTATGTGCCTTTTTAAGTTAGTGTACCAATATGAAAGTATGATGAAAACAATTGCTACGCTTATGTTATATTGCAGTCATTTAAGATAAATACGTTCTCTTTCCCGCACATGAATCTTATCTCGACCAATAAAATGCTTTTGAAAATATCACCCGGGAATAAATTATGATAAACCGTGACGTTGTTTGTTAAAATCTTCAACCCTTTATCAGCAGTTCGTCTCATCGAATCGCGGTACACAATCAGTAGCATGTGTCAAGGAGTAAATCATTGTTAACATGAAGCACTTAAAGCAGGACATGTGTAGAGTCGACATGTAGCACAATAAGCAAGACATGTGTAGTGTCGATTAATGGATTAAGGTAAGATGATTGTTGTATTATAAGGCGCGAGTTATTGGCTTTAATGAGCTTCAAAAAAAGTTTAAACGACATAAAAAATATGTGTGGCAGAATTCGTTAAGTCATCAGAATGTTGGATGAGATTTGTGAAGGCTCAATCAGTACAGTAAATGTATTGGTAAGTCAACATACAAACTGAACTTTGGAATAACCTCTTTAAAGTTAATAAAGAAAAATAGTACACAATTATTAGCAATGCAAATTATTTCATTTAATATTGGCAGGTTCTCAAAGTCCGAACGTCATGAAACAAATAAAACAATGCCGGCATTTTAGGTGTTAAATATTATGTAAAAGTTTTCAAACAAATTATTTAATCATGTATTAATTTTGTAGGGTTTGTTTTTTATGTTAGTGTTTCGTCAAGTTCGTTTGTTGGTGATAAAATGTTTGACAATTTTTGCTATATATTTATGCCCATGTGTTATAAAACGGTTTCATTACTGCTAGTTCTTTAATGTTTTTATATGTTTAATTTTGTATTCTTATCAATAAAGATGTGTGTTAAGTTGCGTTATTTATATATTCGTGAATGACTTGCGACAACAGGTCACCGTGTAGTAATTAATAAAATGTCCGCCTAGTGACAATTAAGCTACCTATTTGGTACCCGCTCTTCTCAATATTTCATGTATGAACTCCAATCAGTGAAAATAACTTAATAAGCATTAGGCTTTCGATGTAATCGAGCTGAAATAAATAGGCTTAAACTTAAACAGGTAATGGTATTCGCCGATATGTTAATGGTTTCCGAAGTTAAAAAAAATTATACAAGGAATGTGTCTCATTTAAGTTGGAAATAAGTGATTCATTGTTTATGTTTTATATGCAAAGCAAACGAATACACAGGCTTAACATAGAGTAATTTTTAAGTCTGAATGTACGCTGTATTTGTCATAAAACCGACTTCTGAAGTAATTTAATGATACTTTTATTACAATTAAACCCCGCTTTTAACATCGATTGGGAACTTCAGCCGTAGAAGACATAATGGAATATCGATAAACGTTGATAACACAGTATTGCTTTCAAGATGAAAAAACAAAAGCTACCGAAATAGTATAATGTCAAGATAAGACGCAAATAGTTTCATTGCCTTATTACAAGTGTTCGCCGTACTCGGTCAGTCGGTATGGAAATCGTTCTTGAAATACTCAATTTATAACGAAACGTATTTTCTTCCATGTTTCATTCATAATAAAAAAGGAGTTGTTAAAACCGCGTCATGCGAAAATGGGTCGTATGTCATATGCCGTCAGCGTAGCTATAGCCCAGCATGCATCTCGCTATCTGGTAAGGAGATACCTAATGGGACCCCGAAACCTTGCTTGATTTATAACGGTCAGCGCCGCTCCTGACCATACTGCGCAATTGCACAGATTTGGCTTGAGCTACGCTAGACGACGCGCCATAACACCCATTTTCGCATGGCGGGACTTTCAAAGAGTTATTTGAATTTGTTGATAGACCACTGAGTGTTTATCAAATTTAAAAATACCATACATTTTGATGGTGAAATAATATACTCATAACAAGCGATGTGAGGACACATGATGCCACCTTCTGTAGTATTTTTTTAACATATACATGTGGTTTGAATATACGTACACTTTATAACACACATTTCATGCGGTTATTATGCAACTATACGTGACACAAATCTACAATAAGTCAAACCTTGTTTAATTTAATTATTTAAAAACTTATTTTGTCTTACTTTATATCAAAGTCAGGATATTATATGTTAGCGTTTCTGATTGCCAAAATCGCCAATGGCGATTAAAGCTTTCATCTGACGTTTAAAATTGAAAATGCAAAAGGAAAGGGCGATTGTCAAAATCTAAAGGTATCAGTATCCCGTTCTTTAAAAGATCACCATGTAACTACATCTACGCGTAATCGCAAAACATTCACCATGGGTTAATGGTAAATACACTGATAAGAGATAGCATGGCGCACGTATTGAATTGTCAACCCTTATAACAAAGTCATGTGTGCTGACACAGATGCGTCACGAGACATTCTCCGGTAACTGTCTATTCGTAAAACTGCGGTGTTTACCATACGATCAGTTAAGAAAATGCTTATTGGGGCGGGGCTAGGTGCCGACTATGGATTTTGATTGAGGTCGATCAATTAAGTAAGCGTGTACCGAAGATAGGTCAACCGGTAATTGCAGATTTACCATGTATGTAATATAAAACGGTAATTAATACAGTTCACACCTTTTCCCTGTTAGTGATAGCAATTTATGAAATCTTAAAAGCAAAGGGCGTGCAATTGAATCAATCTTGGGGAGTCAGTTGTGAAATTAATACCTTAAACAAAAATCGCGGTATCAATTTAATTATAATCATCATCATCATCATCATCATCATCATCATCATCATCATCATCATCATCATCATCATCATCATCATCATCATCATCATCATCATCATCATCATCATCATCACCATCACCATCACCATCATCATCATCATCATCATCATCATCATCATCATCAGTTGTGAAATTAATACCTTAAAAAAAAATCGCGGTATCAATTTAATTATAATCATCATCATCATCATCATCATCATCATCATCATCATCATCATCATCATCATCATCATCATCATCATCATCATCATCATCATCATCATCATCATCATCATCATCATCATCATCATCATCATCATCATCATCATCATCATCATCATCATCATCATCATCATCATCATCATCAACATCATCATCATCAACAACATCATCATCCGTGTAGTGGTTTTCGTCATCATCATGATCTTCGTCTAAATCATCATCATCATCGTCCACATAATTCTGTTATAATAATCATCAATAGCTAACGAATCACTTAAAATCTAAAAACATCGGCTTCTATCTGAGCTAAAAAATAAATTTGCATTGTTTAAAAAGAGTTGCAGCCAATGCAAAGGAGGTGGCGCTCAGACTAGGAGTCTGCGCCAATACAAAGTTATAGCTATTTTAAAGTGAAATAGCGTATGTTATTGTTTATATTATGTTTACAGGGCTTACAGTTTTTGTTAGTTTACCAAATTCAGCACACATGAGTCGTGTGCGTTTTTAATAAGAAAAAATAGTGTTCTAATAATGTCTAGATGTATTTAAACTTCGTCTTAGTAAGAATAGAACATTTAATATGTATTATACAAACAAATTAGCGGGAAATACCGGGCTATCTTCATCTGTTTGGAGTTGATAGTTGGAAAAAACAAGATATATGAGCCCAATTAAGATGTGTTGACCTTGGCCTTTTACTAAATTATGAATTTGGATTAAGGGGCACAAATCATCGTTTCAAGAAGACGTATTATTTTATATTTATTTCGTGAATTATCATACTGTATACAAATATTGATATAAATGAATTTTTTGATAATATTGAACATCAAGGTATTTGTTTTATCGAATATTACATATTTTTGGTATATATCATACACTATGTTTTATTCATGTTGGTGACTTCTTGATTACTATAAAATGTCTTTATGTTCTGTAATGATTTGGGCCTTCGTATATGCATTGACAACTAATCAAAATGTCAAATGTATGCCATGTGATGATGTCATTGCAATACAACTGTTAATTATTACATCCTGCATTGCCGCCACCTCATATTATTAGCGCCATCTCCTTAGCATTGGCTCCATCTCTTTTGGAAAAATGGAAAATTATGTACTACGTCGACAAGAAGCCAATGTCTGTTTATGCAACATCTAATGTATGTTGTACGCAATCGTATGATGTCGTTAGCGATTTAATTGTGTAGAAATGTTCTCGTCACACAGGAAAAACTCCTCGACATGCTTTTAAAACTCCACCATGCCACAATTTATAAAGGTTCTCACGTTTTGAAATGGGTTGAGAATGTGTTTTTCTGTACATTTTTTGGATGAATTAATCTTTGCTGAATTGCACTACATCGGCCGATTTTAAAAATAATGCGATATATGTTGAAAAAAAACCCATGAAAAACCTAATCACCATGTAAAATTATCCAAAAAATTTCAAAACATCCGGGCTTGAACGCCACCTCGGAAATTGCATTGGCTCATTCATGCATCTCAAAAAAGAGGTGGCGTGTGTGATAAACGGCCGTGGTATAGACTTGCTTTGACAAACACGGAAACGACTTATTCACCGATTATTATTCAAGAAATTACCCTTTCAAGTTTAAATTTCCTTCGGAAAATACAACTTCACGAAAAATGCACGCCTACTATTGAACAACACGCGTTTTGCTTTAAGATATTTTAGATTCACCGTTGTATTAAAAGTAAGTTTGTTTTATATGTTTTAAATGTGCAATGTACAGAGATTTTATCTGCATGTATCGATGAGCAAAAGGTCTTTTAACTTATAAGTGGATATGTGATCGATCAACCACTCATATGTTCAATAAAAACTCAGCAGCGCCTTATTGCTGTGTTTTTTCATGATAAAGAATATAAGTTGTATTAGAATTTATGTTGCATCTGATATCTCGATTGTCATGAAATTGAACTTTGTAGAGTGAAATTCGTAACAAGTAACCAAAAGAACCATATTTATTGCGAATATGTCACAAGCGGAAATTGTGTATTCAAATTTATTAAACTTCGTTATTTGCTTGAGCAACAGTCTTAGTTCAAAATAAATCCTATACATATTAACACTTTACCGTTCAACAATATTAACTAGTTGAATAACGCTGTTTTATACCTGCGTAATTAATATTGTTTAAATGAAATGTTAACATGTATATATAGAGAAATATTTCATTCGTATATAAAAAGTTTAGGTTGATACGGCTGAACACATTAGCCCATCGGCTGTTGTTCTAACCGTTGTCAGCTGGATTATTATTTATCGAGCCGATGTTTGTCCGTTATCTGTTTAATGATATGTTCGCATCAACTTAATGCATAAATAATTAAACAATAGAAAAAACAAAATAATAAGTAGAGGTATTCATATTTATTACATTTTTGAAGATATATAGGATCTGACAGGAGTTGTCATATCATACCATATTTTGTTAGTAAGCGAGCCATTGGCGAGCTTACTAACGAATTTCCTGGACGAGTTTAATAAAGTATGGTATAAAATGACAACGAGTGCCAGATCTTTTTTATCACATGCTTTTAAATGAGCAAATTAAATAAATATGCACGCAGACATAATGCTACATCCCGAATGTTGTTTACATTTCGTGACGTCATTTGACTTTGCAACGTCATCTCAGCAAAATAACAAAATTGGTCAATTGAATAAAAACTAAGCCAATGAAACCGCTTAAAATGTATATTACACATGTGAAAGATCAATATTTTCGTAATGATTATATTACATGGGAAACAGGATATGGCATGTGCTAAAATGATATTATTCACCATAAAAAAACTGTATAATTCAAACCATTTCGTCTTGAAAAACATGCATTTATAAGGACAATATATTGAAAGTAATTTTCTAACATTATTCTATTTTTTCATGACAATGACATTTTTCTTCACCATATTAATATATCTATTGTTAATCACGCACTCTTTTAGACAACCCATGTGGGAGAATAGCCAGTCTTGAAACAAAATAAGATTAAATACAAAATCAAGTTTAATAAACAATATCAACTGCAGAATGAAAGAAACGTGTGTATATATAAATTATATCTGGACGATCCATTTTAAACTATTCCAGACAGTCTTGCTTGCATTTGAACAATCTGAGGTTGTATCAGTTCCCAATATAGCATGTTTAACGTAATTACGGATAAAGTGTTCAAGATATATGATCTTGCATTCGTGGTCGTTTTGTATATAATTTATTAAACTCGTGATCTAAATGAAGATAAAAACGAGGCTTGCTGATGCATCTTATGCGTTTTTTCTGGATGGTTTGAAGGATGAATATTCCTCCGTGAAATGGCCCACTGAAGATACTCTGAATTCCTCCAGTTACATGGAAGTTTAAACAATATTCATTCGACATGAGGTTTGTAGACTGCTGTGTTGTAGGATTTAATGAGTAGTTCATATAGGCGTGATCAGTGGAATTCGAGTGCAGGATGTGAAATATTCCTATGCTGGATCGGATTTGCAATGTTTCTATGATTCGAGATCTGCATGATTTTGTTTGGAGGAATGTTATTGTCATTTAATTTTTTAACAAGGTATTTCCTTGCACTGTGGTTGACAGTCGCTTGTCAGGATTCATGCCAGCCTGCTTCACCGTACGTTTCAACATAGAGGCAAGCTTGTTTACTCCGACTGGATTTCGTTTTGATCATTTTTCCTGGAGTGAAGGTAGGTAAACAGTTGTTATTGCATTATTAAAAGGATGATCAGCATTACAATAACTGTATGGTCTTTTGTCGGCATAAGTCTTGTAAACAGTAATAGTGCATCGATCAGGGTTTTGTGTATTAACCCACAAGTCTCAAATCCCTAGGGTTCTCACCAGAACGCGTCTTGTTTCTCTCTCGGTGAACTGCACATATTCACGGCCATGTTCGTCAGTTTACAGGGAAATGTCACCCCAACACATATCACGATTCTCTTGACAGCTTCGCAAACCAACATGTATGGTGTAATACTACTATAAAGTCTGAAGAAGTGTACCAGTGGTAGATACATTGAGCTGTTTCGAAGCCCATAATTGATTTAGATCGTCATCAGACAGCGGATCACTTTTTTTAGGGAGATTGCCTTTACCGCTCCTTTTCAGTTGACGCTGTTTCATGGCTAAAGTTTCAATAACCTTCTTAAAAGTAGGACCCTGCGATATTGTCTGGCCAAAACCCTTTCTCCGAAACTGGCGATCGAAGCTGGGCACCATTCCTCTTATTACAGACGCCTCATAATCGTCGCCTTTCTGTTCCTTGACACTGACTAAAAATCGATGATGATAATTCTCCTTCGGGGATTTCGTGAATTTCGCGGAATTCATTTATTTCAGGTTCCGCAAAAAGGCTTTCAATATATTGAGGTCATTTACAGTTTTCGATAAAGTGTTTTTGTTGCTCTGTTGATGATAAAAATCATCAACATCTAAGTCAGAAACGACCTGCTGGGCCATTGTCTCGGCATCCGATGCGTGCCAGTATTCGTCCCTGCGTTCGACAAAACGGTCAATCGTTCCCGTTCTATCTTTACCTCAAAGACTATGTCAATAATTTTAACCATGTAGAGTGTGGCGAATCCGCGGAAAATAATTTCTGTTCCGATCCATATCCTTGGCCATCAATCTGCACCTTGTCGGTGACAGATATGTAAAATGACGCCATGTTTGTTTTGATTATTTTGACTGCGCGTATAAATATCTTTTTAAGTTATTCGGCTAATTTGCGTAGTTATATAACTAGTGAAATAACACCCGTGTAATAAACACAATTGAGCATTAGGTTATTTTACTTCTGGAGCGTACGTCATGTTATAAGGTATTTTAATGGAATTACGAATCTGTTTACCAAATGATCCATAGTCCATAGTTAGCGTTTACGATTTCTAGGTCGCGTTGTAAAATAGTCTACGTAGGTACACGAAAATCGGTTTAAGCTGTATACGTACTCCGTATCGCCATCGTCTGATTAAGATGACATGCTGTGAATATAACGATACATGCATATTATCACTAGTTTCGGTTAACATGGGAAACCATCGAATACAAGAGGTAGTTAATGTGTCATTATGTTGGTATGCATTTCATTTTAACATTAAGTAGTTTTAGGTGTTTATAGAACTTAGATTAACATCGCTTGTATTGCTATTTTATTAAAACTGTGTTGCAATTAGTTGTGATGCAATGAGGCAAACTATTTTCATAATAAATCTCTGGCCCATTGTGATGTTTGAAGCTCGCTCAAATAGGTTTAAAATCACACTGCTCTGAAATGAGCGTTCGAAGTAGGTTACCCAGATTTATAATCTAATTTATTAATGTGTTAATTGTGTGTTAATTTTTGTTGTCTAAAAATACTTTTCAAAATGGAACTTATGTTCGACAATATGTACCTTGCAATAGGTAAACGACCACATGCTATACAACGGTTGTACTTCTGATGATGCATTTAAAGATTAACTGTGTGTATATGACAAACAGATATTTTCCAAGTATTATATTATATCGTCGGCTCCGTGCGAAAATGTCGTAACTAGAAAATCTTAACATTTCAGGAGGAGGAAAAAACTTCAGTACTTTTTTAAAAGCTGCTGAAATTTGGAAATATTTGGCAAATGTTCATCAATAGCATTACTTTACGTATTTTTATGTTGGAAACTGCTGTAATTTGCTTTGTCTTTAAATGTATCGAGATTTCTCAGGAACAATTAACACAATTCATACGAAACATTAAGATTCTCCAGATACGACATTTTTTAAGGGGGTATATATAAAGTTTTCTCTCGAGATATGTAATTATCCTTGCTACTTGAATACGTATTTCCATATATCTATACCTTTATGTTGATATCTGTCAGATTGAATCGTAGATGTATAAAAATACAAACAATCACATTCTTAACCGTTATTTTATATTATTTGATGTCAACATACTCATCACACTGACTGGGAAATCGTTACTGCACAAATGAACATTTTTTGTGTGATAAATTAAATCGTCATAGAAATAAAAGAAAACATGTTAATGATATTTATCTTTAGAAGTGTTTATAGTAATATTTATAAAAAAAAGCTTTCCGACTATGAGATAAAACATTTTAAAAACATGTCCATCTTTTCTCGGTACAATGTTAGAATGTGACATTTAACGTAACACATCATGGCAACTCCTAATTTAACAACGTACTTCTTGTTTTTTAAGTCACATGTCCATACTATTCACTAAGAAACTCTGATACCTATCATGGTGTTGTATATTTATGGACCGCTCATGTTAAATTAAGCGGCAATAGTCATTCGAGTGCGTGACTGGTAAAAAAAATCGACGGAAGAAAAAGTTACCGTTATAAATCATATAATTCAAAATGAACTTTTAATAAAAGCATGCGAATGCTATCGCGTAACAGTCATACATGCATGTCTACAACATTAACTTGTAGACTATCGTCAAATTAAGTAACGCACAAGGATATATTTGGACATTATCTAAAGTCGCCACAACGTAACTTTACAGAATTTGTGACCAATTATCTGCGCTAAAAAGCAGTATGAATAACAAGTAACAACAGCTATTTCAAAATCGTGTTACAACACTCTGTTTATAGAGGTCTAAACTAGAGTGAAAATATTAAGCGATAAAATGGAAAACTGTACTTATTAATTCAAAACTTTTAATAAGCAAAATTAGTACCATTTATTCGTTTTGCAGAAAGTGATAACAAAAACAATTTCATAACATGAACTGCTTCTATAAAAAAAGTATCTAGATCATAGGAAAATCTATAAAATCCATCGAAAACATTTTTTTTTCAATTTTTGCGCAATCACAAAATACTGTATAGCGTAAAAATAGTTATGTTTAAAAATGAACATTTTGGCCATTTTTCAGTCACATGTCATTTATTGAATTTGTAAGAGCAACATAGCTTGTTCGTTTTTATTCGTGGGATCAGTGTGTCCCCTGTGATATGAAAATCAAAACCAAAACGTTAAAACGATATGCACTTCCACTTCTATCTTCCATGTCTTTATCGAAACTTAGTTTCAACCACACTATTTTATTGTATTTCTATCGAAATATACATTTATGCATGATAAACAAACACTCCAAAATACGTTTTTAACACATAGTTTACTGCTAAAAAACACCACGTCCGACATGTCCTTAGAGAGTTTAGATAAAACTATTGTGTTTTGTGACAGAAATGACGTCACACGATGCGCTACGTAATATATTTCGTAATATAAAATTTTTCTATTTTTGGTGCGTGTAATGTGACGTCATTAAATGGGTCGAAGTAGTCCGGCTAGTATGGTATTACGGAATTGGAAACAATGAGTAGCGTAATACGGGATTTTTTATTTCAACGATTGATACAACCTGTATTTTGTTAAAAGCAACAATGAGGTCAATGTGTTCACTACATAATACAATCAGATCAATTTGTTCGCTGCATAATGCATCAAACAGGTCAATGTTTTCACTGCATTACGCAACAAACAGTTCAATGTGTTCGCTGCATATTGCAACAAACAGGACAATGTGTTCGCTGCATAATACAACTAAATTAGGTCAATGTTTTTGCTGCATAATACAACTTAATCAGGTCAATGTGTTTGCTGCATATTGCAACAATCAGGTTAATGTGTTCAATGTATACAACAACTAAATCAGTTTAATGTGTTTGGTGCATAATACAACAATCAGATCAAATTGTTTTCGCTGCATAATGCAACGTTCATGTCTATGTGTTTGTTGCATAATGCAACAATCAGGTCAATGTGTTTGCTGAATAATGAAACAAACAGCTCAATGTGTTCACTGCAAAATACAACAATCAGGTCAATGTGTTAACTGCATAATGCATCAAACAGGTCAATGTGTTCACTGCATAATACAACAATTAGGGCAATGCGTTGTTTTTTATTAAACAACTAAATCACTTAAATGTGAATGCTGCATAATTAAACACTCACTTCAATGTGTTTGAATCAAAATGCAACTAAATCAGATCAATGTATTTGCTGCATAATACTTCTAAATCAGGTCAATGTGGTCATTGCATAACACAACTAAATCAGGTGAATGTGTTTGCTTCATATTGCAACACTCAGGTAAATGCGTTGGCTGCAAAATGCAACGAAATGAGGTCAATATGTTTGCTAGATAATACAAAATCAGATAAATGTGTTCGCTGCGTAATACAATAAGGTTAATGTCATGGCTGAATAATACAAAAACCAGGTTAATGTGTTATCTGTATAATGCAACACTGAGGTAAATGTGCTTCCTGCTTTATACAACAATCAGGTAAGTGCGTTCTCTGCATAATAAAACTTAATCATTGCCATTCATACCTTGACAAATAAATTAGTTTTTACAATGATGTATGCATTTGATTATTCGTTCATTTGCTCTTCTTATTGATATCCGAGTTTTTCAAATTGCAGCGTTTTATCTTCCTCTCATATATTGTTTAAGTGCTAGAAGGTAACAACATTGCAATACATAGACCTATTTTTTGTAAAATAATACATGTCATTTACCCACAATTTATTTCATTACATTTCTATTTGATTTATTGTTTTTTAATAACACAAAAAATACGTCTGGGGCAGTGAGGCAAAACTTCCGTGTCATACAAATATAAACGATTAATAGGAAACATCCTTAAGGGTATGGCGATTTAAAAAAAGTGCTATGTTGCAGATAATATTATAACATGCATATTGCCTTTCTAAGATTTGCTTGTCAGCATGATCGTGGCAGTCCAACTAGTATTTTCCGGTCAAAATTAGCAATGTTTGTATGAATCCGGAGCGAAATATACATAGGACAATTTGGTAGTGACTATTTGATATATCTGTTAAGTTGTTAACTCTTATCGTGTTTAATTTGGTTGTTATTGTATCTATGAACTATGATGTTCATAATAGCAATACTTAACTATCGGTCCTTCATAGTCAACATTTAAGTATGCCCTTTCATTTATCAGATCTGCTTGCCGCTCCTCACAAGTATTTATTTCCGTTGATCTTGATTGTGACACCAAATTGTATGTGGTACTTACAGTAATATATTAAATAGTAGACCGAATCCGAAAATATTGTGTATGCTCCGGAATTGACTGACTGACAGGTATATAATGATTGACTCATCCTTCCATCTCTACATGGGAAACACAAAATGGCACATTCCATAGAATATCAATTATTCTAACCTTATTAAGGTTAATCACTCTAACCTTACCTCATGTTGCTATTGACGCTGACCTACATTTTGCTCAGACTAATGCAGAGTCCAATCTCTTGTTTAACCCTTTTTAACTTAGATACATATTTGTACACATTTGTAGTCTCTTACACAATACTATTAAATTAAATTCCTATTTAACAAGATGCAAGTTGTAAATGCCTCATTTTCAACCCTTAGATAATATAAGCAGCGACCAGCATAAAAACCTGAACAGTCTGCGAGTTACTCGCAGGGTTAGAGTTAGAACGGTATTTTAGAACTTTTCTTTTTTCGTCAATCTGGTTGACCGCCCCTTTAAGGCTAGTGACTAATTACTGACTTTACAATACTGATCTATACATCGTATCTTAAAATCTGTTTCTTGTGCAAAGTATGCTGTCTCATCATGTGTTTTTAAAAGTCCTTTTTTAGACAGAATTTCACTACCAACACCCTACCAGATCACATGGAAATATGTATAATAGGTGCCCAATATACATAATTATGTATCCTTATCAAGACATGGCAGTGGGGAAAGATTCGTGCCTAATATCATTCAACATGTATTTCTATGAAGTTAGTCAAGAGCCACTTATTCAGAAAACGGATGCAATTTTTATTAATTGCTATTTCCAGCCATCCACTATTTAAGTACTCACAGTCAAACTCAACAAGGGTGTGTGTTGACTTTCTTGTTTTACTGTAGCTGTCTTATCCAGGGGTTTTGATCTAGATTCAATTCCATACTTGTAATGATTGTATACAGCGAGAAAATTGATGGCAGATATAATTGCGCACATGTTCATGTTTTTTGTATGTTCATGCTATTTAATTGCATCTTCCTCCCATGTCGACATTCACGCAAACAATCTGCCGTCCATGTAAACTTAAGTAGATTTTACGCAAACAATTGAAGGCCACTATTTACTGTACATGAAATATTAATGCTAGACATTGTTAAATCTATAAAAAACATTTTTGTAGGCAATTTTGTTATGCTCTCTTTCAAAAACACTTTTAATAATTTAACATTCAGACTGGAGGAGGATGAATGGTAGATTGTTCTCAAGTGGTTCAATACAGAGTCATGAATGCATACTTCAACCACTAGTTAATAACTAGAAGTGTTCTCCTCAACAAGGAAGATTTTATTCATAATGAGAAATGTTTAATTGAAACATAAATTGATTTTTGAAAGACACACTCAACTTAACAATACCATCAGTGTGATTATATACTTGGAAAAAGTATTTTGAAAATGAAAACCCACCAATGGTTAAAGAGGTTTGTTTTTAGAACATTATTATACAATTTTAAGCAAGCTCCACAAGACACTTAGCAAATTATTTGTAATATGACTGACATATATAGTTTAATCATATAGAATACATACATGTGCTATGTTATCTCTTTGATCATCTATGGCAGTATAGTGCTTGCATATTTCTTCATATAAATTTTTTATCATTTGTTTTCAATGGTTTTTATACCTGAATATAGGCAATAATTTCCTGTTGCCTTATTAAAATGGCATGAGCTAACATTTTGGTTCAAATTGCAGTATAAAGTGGATTCTAACAAGTTTACAATTCCACTGCAATTTGCAGAATCATTTTTAACTTTGCTTCAATTAATTATCATTCTTCCACCACCCGTACCTATTTTATGTAGACATATTTTGAAATTAAAGGTTATTGTGCGACAAATCATATGGTTATACTGCAAAACATTATGGAGTTATTCTGCTATCAAAACCTGTAAATGTTGTAGGGCTATTTTCCTTCTTTGCGTGTGGCCTGGGTCAGTCATCTCACAGTTTTGATACAAGCATTTCAAAAATCTTATATATCCACACTCTTTTACAAAACCAGCCTTTGTAAGTTGTTTGACATTTAACAGACATTTTATATTCAAAAGTACAATTCATCCGTCTGTCTGTCAAAAACATTTTAGAGCTATATCACAGAAACTATTTAAGTTTTTAACATGAAACTTCATAAGGGTATATATATAAATGAGGAGAAGGGGGATATCCATTCAACGAATTTGCTTGATGTTAAGGAATTACAAGTATGAAATTGGTTAAACCAGTGTTGTAACGTTTGTTCGGCTAAAAAAACACACCAGTGCATAATGTATAGTAAATTGTATAGTAAAACTTGAGATCCTTTGTTTAAAAAGTCAGCATGGGGATCTAGATTTGTTTGAAGATATCACAGTAAGATTTAATCATGCACTTTTACATCGGAAATACCTTGAATCAGAAAGATCATGTGACGAAAGTGAAAACACTTGAGTAATGTAGTACTGACAGAGAGCGAGGCAAGGACAGCAATTTGGAGTAGATTTTCGTATTCTTATCCGTTTATATGTGTAAATTTTTTTCTTTAAAGCTTGAATAATTTCCTTTCAATTTCCTTTAAAATAGATTAAATTGCATTTTCATGAAATGCATTTAAATGTCAAATATTGTTAATATGTATGATTTATAGGGAATCCTTTGCGCATGTGACATGGCACAATTGTTATTGACAAAGGTTAAAAACTTGGAAAAATAATATGGCTTACATTTCTCACACGAGAACTAAAATTCAATGTATAACTAATGTGTCTAGCCACACAACAGAAATCACACAGACAAACATTTTGATGTTTAGTTGCTCATATGATGTATGATTTAATTTTTCGAAAGCAAAAGTGTCCAGCCAATGAAAATATTTTACTATACCTATGCATAAAAATCATCATTTTACAATTTCTACAAGTATGTGAATATTGTTTGTAAAATTTTGAAGATTTTGGGACTAAATTTCTCACAATTTTGCAATTTGTGGGATTTTTTTTCCAAATAAATTGAGCGTCCTACATTTACTTCACAAAAAAGGAAAGCGAGCCCTACGTTGTCATGGTAATTCAAGAATTCCCAGATGTTCAGATCAGTAAAATGGGCCTCCTTAAATATGTGATATAGGAGACGTTTAACAAACATATCATTTCTGCATTCGGCCCAGTGATACCACATTTAAGTAGTAAAATGTTCATACATAAATTACCAAACCTGTTTACTTGGTATACATTTTGCATGATTAGTTTAATATTTTTATTGAATGTAATTTCCTCAAATAATCTTAATGAACCTGACAAAAGTTTTTATAATTTAAGTGTGTTGTCGTCATGAAAACAAATGTATGAAAAATGGCATATTATGTATTCAATCATGTTAGATTTAAAATTATATATAGCTTACGTTGTTTTTTAAGGTAATAACCAACGGTTTGTTATTCTGATGCTTGTATTTAATTCCTATTCATCGGAACTCCAAACCGTTGGTGATTACCTCACGAAGACAATTATAAATTCGCTTCTAATTAACTCATGTCCATTTTGTCTGGGTAAATCAACAAAACATGCAAAGTTTAATACTTTCATGCCATCACAGTCGGGACCTACAATGATTTCATTACAGTTCATGACACCGACAGCAAAGTAGAGCAAAGTTACAGTACAGATCTAATAAAGCAAACTCCGATTTTCGGAATGCACTCCTCTTTTTAGCTCATCTATTTAAAAAAAAATAATGAGCTATTGTCATCACCTTGGCGTCGGCGTTGGTGTTGGCGTCGGCGTTGGCGTCGGCGTCCGGTTAAGTTTTGCGTTTAGGTCCACTTTTCGCAGAAAGTATCAATGCTAGTGCATTCAAACTTGGTACACTTACTTACTATCATGTGGGGACTGGGTAGGCAAAGTAAGTTAACTCTGGCGTGCATTTTGACAGAATTATCTGCCCTTTTTATACTTAGAAAATTTTGGTTAAGTTTTGTGTTTAGGTCCATTTTATTCATTAAGTATCAAAGCTATTGCTTTCATACTTGCAACACTTACTAACTTTCATAAGGGGACTGTGCAGGCAAAGTTATGTAACTCTGAATGGCATTTTGACAGAATTATGTGCACTTTTTATACTTAGAAAATTGAAAATTTGGTTTAGTTTTGTGTTTAGGTCCACTTTATTCCTACAGTATCAAAGTTATTGCTTTCATACTTGCAACACTTATTAAGTATAATAAGGGGACTGTGCAGGCAAAGTTATGTAACTCTGACTGGCATTTGGACGGAATTATGGGCCCTTTATACTTAGAAAATTTGGTTAAGTTTTGTGTTTTGGTCCACTTTACCCCTAAAGTATCAAAGATATTGCTTTCATACTTGGAACACTCGCAAACTATCATAAGGGACAGTAAAAGGACAAGTTGCATAACTCTGGTTGTCATTTTTACGGAATTATGGCCCGTTTTTGACTAAGTAACTTTGAATATATGGTTAAATCGTATGGTGTTACGATCCACTTTACTTCTAAAGTACCAAGGCTATTGCTTTCAAACTTCAAATACTTTCATGCTATCATGAGGTTACTGTACCTGGCAAGTTGAATTTTACCTTGACCTTTGAATGACCTTGACTCTCAAGGTCAAATTATCAAATTTTGCTAAAATTGCCATAACTTCTTTATTTATGATTATATATGATTGATACTTTGACAAAACTACTCTTACCTGACAAACCGCAATAGACTCCACCCTAACCATCCCCCGTGCCTCCCCCCTCCCCCCCTCCCCCCGATTTCCCCCCTCCTTAATTTGTTTTAAGATCATCTCACAAATGACCACCACACCCTCACACTATACCCCCCCCCCCCACCCCACCCCCCCCCCAATTTTTTTTTGAAAAGGTTAACAAACACAAATATTAATTGTTATTATTTTATTTTGAAATACCGTCCAACCATCGCACCCAAGAATCCCCCCCCCGATTTTTTTTTTCATTTTTTCCCGCATTTTTGGAAGATGATGTAATAAATGTTCACACCCCCACACTATACACCCCTCTTCACTCCACCCTCCCTCCTTTGTGATTGAAATTGAGAGTCCCTTCACCTTTAAAAAGAAAATAGATGAGCGGTCTGCACCCGCAAGGCGATGCTCTTGTTTCAATCTCGTTCCAACAACATACTTACTTGAGAGAACGACCTACTAACTCAAACTCGAGGGAACAGTTAGCTAAGTCGAGTGAAAGATATAGATAAAAACAGGAGTGCACAACTAAATGAAAGAGGCGTACAATCAAAAAATAGCGGTGCAGTAAATATATTAGAGGTGCATTAAACAAAAGAAGAGAGCATTTTAACTATCGCAAGGGAACGACTTACTAACTCGTGGGAACGAGTAAGCTATGTTGTGGGACAACTTACTGAGTTAAGGGAACGATCGAGATAAAAAAAGAGTGCAAAACTAAATAAAATAGGAGTGCAACGAAACAAAGAGCGGTGCAGTAAAGTGTTTAATGCACTCTCTTTTATTTAATGCACTACTCTTTTTTTCATTGCACTCTTCATTTATTTAGTTTTGCACTACTCTTTTTTGTATCTCGTTCTCTCGACTTAATAAATCATTCCCACGACATAGTTAACTCGTTCCCTCTAGTTAGTATGTCGCGGGAACGAGATAGAAAAAAGAGGAGTGCAGTTTATAAAAAAAGGAGTAAATGTCATCTCTTTGCTACTGTACATCTAAATATGAATGCAAACATGACTGTATAAATTTAGTTTATTCTCAATCATTTAATATTAACTAGTTATATTTGTTTGAAAATACATTTAAGCATATTAATATATTTAACTTTGCTTTGAATAATTGTTCATTGTTTTTTTTCATTCTGCCTCATCTAACCATGTTAAGGATGGCCCCCACCATTTTTATTGTCATATGGGCTGGGATGGTCATGGAAGGATGGAAGTGTAAGATTTTGAAGGGACTTGTTCACATATTTTGTGAGAAGGTTGACTGACATAAGTCAGTGATATAACTAAAAGAAATTAATACAGCAACAAATTTAAATTAAACAAAAACAGACATATACCGGTAACTACAAATTATACAGATATATAGCAGTACATATTGTATGGTATCGTAATATGCTTTTACTGTTTTTTTAATCTGTATATTATTTTAAGTAGGCATGTTTTAATAGACATGCGTATCTTTGTTTAATATTTATTTTATGTCATTTCATAAACTGTATTATTTCCGTTTCAAACCGAGATCGTATGATTTTGTCAAATATTTATGAATTTATATAAAACGTGTAAAAACTTAATATACATATAATTCAATATAAATTAAAATAAAAGTTAAGAAGGACATGTGTCGAAAAATGCGAAATAAGCCTGATATTCTGAATTCGACAATGTCTGTATAGTCGAGTTCGCCAGCATGTATATCATGCATGTACGATGTGAATCTAAATTTTGTTTTACGGATCATTTTAATTTCCTGCAACAATATATATTCATACGACACACGAACACTAACTCCGAACCTAATAAAAAGATGAATTCTTCAGTTATTGTAGGAAAATATGTACGAAATATATTCGTCACAATCGGCTCAGGGCGCTAATTTGTCTTCGCTTCATTTTATGAAATTCGTCTTCAATGTATATTTGTTCTTGCCTATTTTGCGTTATTGTAACATATTTTAATCAATACATTTAAGAAATAATCGACGGGTAACCGTTGGTTATTGCGGTAATAACCAACGGTATGGAGTTCCGATGCGTAGGAATTAAACCACGATGGCGTAGCCCGAGTGGTTTGATAACAAGCATCGGAACGACGATTCTAACACGATTTCATTTATAAGTTACCCGCGATTTAAAGGTTATTAATGAGAATTATCTTAACCGAACGTCCTCCATCTTTCCGCGAAAACGCGACGTCACCACAACAATGAAAATCAAATGACGTCGTTCTTCTTCATAAACAGTGCACGGACAATCAAAAATGACGTCATACTAACAATCGTTGGTATATCGAGGTAATAACCCACGGTAGGATTCCTTCTTTGTATATAGAAAACAAGTCGCGTGCCGTGGTAGAATACACTTTAACACATACAAAAATCGTATAGTCTTGCTTTAATAATATTTGTTAAAATAAATTGCGAACTTTTTAACCAATTTATGTTATATTGTTTCATCTAAATCTGTAAAGAAAATGACACTAACACAGGGCATCAACAAGAACGATCAAGACCGTGTCCTAAATATTGCTCAATCTGTGTCAGTTTGCAACATGTATGGGGAAAAATTGTTGCCTTGTTTTACTGATGATGGATTTGAATACAGAACATGAATATATCTTTAAACATTTTCTATAAAATATGTGTTCGTCATTATCAGTAAACAAATTGACTGCATAATGTTACATAAAAATTCTGCCAGGAGAAAAAAGTCAGTTGAGGAAACCACGAAATCATGCGAGAATTTCTAGCTGCTGATCTACTCTGGAATGTATGGGTTTAGTTTTAACCTACGCCTTATATATTTTAATTTGAGTAAAGATTGATGTTATTCAAATAAAAGTTGGTTTGCTATATTCTCAAATCTTTTTTTCTAAAAATAAGGGATGTAGTTGACACTTGTTCGTAATTTCATTTCATCGTTCCTCAAAAGGTTCTAACTTTGTTGCTCTGGTCTCTTCCCTACCATTGAGTAATTAAATGGTAATTGAAATGAATGCGTTTTAGTTTCCTTTTATAATTGTTTAATTTGAGTTGCAATGCTATGAGGTTAAATTTTATTGACACTTATATGTATCATGAATATTGCTGGGCCAAGTGTGAGGTTGACCGTTCCAAGGCGGTTACCCAAGCTTTATTATTATATATGTTTATGTTGTTTTGTTTTGTGCTGTGTTGTACTATTTGGCAATTGGTCACTCGCCTTAAATTAATGACCAACTAATTGCATGTCACTAACATGCAATACTGCTCCAGCACCTTGAGTTTCACTTCTTTATTTTCAATGAAAAATTTAAAGATATGTTATTCACTACAGTAAACATATATGAACAATGATTAAAATATTCTATGTCTTCAGAATATCCACAAAACATGTGTTTATTATAAATCATTAGAATTTTTTTTTATTTCGATGCGCACACTATGACAAGTTTTGTCCACCAGTTTATACTAATAAACATAAAGATTGACGTTTTTAAATGCACATTCCAATGACGTCATACTGTGGATTCACTTATTTTAAGGAGGTCTCATTTTCGCACACCTACAATTTCTCCAATTTATGATCACTGGAATATTTACCAATTAGGTTTTCCGCATTCTTCACGTTAAACGTGAAACGTCGAATCAGATCAGTCGTAACACCCTATGCCGTTATGTTTGAACATAAGACGTTCTTCTGACGTTGATATGAACTCTTTGTAAAAATATAAGCACAACTTTGGCATGTTAAACGTTTATTTGAAAATAAGTTAATAGATGCACAGCTTTTAACATGCTTTTTCAAACTTTCAATGTGTAATGAACTACTTGAATGCTATAACCATAAAATTATACATCTGCAATAAAGCCTGTCTATAGTGGCTCTTACCCCTCGATATTATGCCCCCCTTTGAAGAAGAGGGGGTATATTGTTTTGCACATGTCAGTCAGTCCGTTGGTCGGTCCGTCCACCAGATGGTTTCCGGGTGATAACTCAAGAACGCTTAGGCCTAGGATCATGAAACTTCATAGGTACATTGATCATAACTGACAGATGACCTCTATTGATTTCCAGGTCACTAGGTCAAAGGTCAAAGTCACAGTGACTCGAAATAGTAATATGGTTTCCGGATGATAACTCAAGAATGCTTATGCCTCGGATCATGCAACTTCATAGATAAATTTATCATGACTGACAGATGACCGCTATTGATTTTTAGGTCACTAGGTCAAAGGTCAAGGTCACAGTGACTCGAAATAGTAAAATGGTTTCCGGATGATAACTGAAGAATGCTTATGCCTAGGATCATGAAACTTCATAGGTAAATTGATCATGACTGGCAGATTACTCCTATTGATTTTCAGGTCACTAGGTCAAACGTCAAGGTCATAATGACTTGAAACGGTAAAATTGTTTCCTGATGATAACTCAAGAATAATTAGTCCTAGGATCATGAAATTTCATAGGTACATTGATCATGACTGCCAGATGACCCCTATTGATTTTCAGGTCACTAGGTCAAAGATCAAGGTCACAGTGACAAAAATCGTATTTACACAATGGCTGCCACTACAACTGACAGCCCATATGGGGAGCATTCATGTTTTACAAACAGCCCTTGTTTTATAAAAAAAAGTTGAAAACTTTTAATTGGGCATTTTTTGTCAGTCATAAGAAAATTTGTTGATTTTCCCATTGGGAAAGTGCCGTTTTCCGATACTTTATAAAGAAGGACGAAAATCAATGAGTGTGTTGTAGATTAAATTAAATGGTGATTTAACAAACATGTTCGAAAGTGTTACGTACTTAGGGGTCGGGAGTCCGAAATTTGTCACAGTTGGATGCCAGGGGGATGGGCTAAAATGGTAAAAAATATTGTGACATACTAAATGAACGGCCCCCTACCCCACCCGCTATAGCATTCTTATTAAACCAAAAGAAAGATATGTATCCATATTTGTCCATAATACTTTTTCTGGAGCATAACATTATTGATAGGTTTACAAATAGCTTGTCAGAAGGGATCAGCATGTTGAGGTGGAGTGTGGTGCATAAGAACCGGATTGCTAGTTCAAAGATCACGGTAACATTTCAAAGTCAACGATGATATTGATCAATATAATCAATCTTAAGTTTTTTTATGATGCATATAATCAGCAATGATAGACTTTGAAATGACTCAGCAGATGTGCTCAGCATGATGAGACGGAATGCCACATGCAACAAAACAGGTTCCTTGACCGAAGGTGTTTGTCACAATTTATGTTCATATTAAAATTAAATTCACACTTTGTCAAAAGCATTAATATTTATCCAGAAAGGAAGGATTTGAATATAACTTGGCAGAATGTTATCTGAGCTTTCATAAGATGTTTGCTTATTGTGTGCTCGTATTACGTTTATAAGTCAGCTCCTTTCATCCGACCTTTCATATGATGACTACTTGTTGTGTGCAAGCAGTGTTCAAAACTAACTAATCTGAGAAAGGGGTCCTTTGGACATCTTACTTTTAAAATTTAGTCCGGACAGATTTCAAGGAGTCCAACAACAGTGTGTTTGTTTTCGTTCAAATTTGGGTCTGTTATTGGGAGTCCCACTGTGGGACCCATTCCCAATGGATAACATATTGTATTTTTCCCAAATGGGAGTAAGGACCTTAACACTCCAAATTGAAGGTGTCAGAAAGATAAAAAAAGAGTATAAACATGTTATTTATTATGCCCTCCTTCAAAGAAGAGGGAGTATATTGTTTTGCACATGTCGGTCGGTCGGTTGGTCCGTCCACGAAAAGGTTTCCAGATGATAACTCAAAATTGCTTAGGCCTAGGATCATGAAACTTCGTAGGTACTTTGATCAAGACTGGCAGATGACCCCTATTGATTTTCAGGTCACTAGGTAAAAGGTCAAGGTCACAGTGACTTGAAACCATAAAATGGTTTGTGAATGATAACTCAAAAACGCTTAGGCCTAGAATCATGAAACTTCATAGGTACATTGATCATGACTGGCAGATAATCCCTATAAATTTTTAGGTCACTAAATCAAAGGTCAAGGTCACAGTGACGCGAAACAGTGGAATTGTTTCTGGATGATAACTCAGCAATGCTTAGGCCTAGGATCATGAAACTTCATTGGTACATTGATAATAACTTGCAGATGACCCCTTTTAATTTTGAGGTCACTAGGTCAAGATCACAGTGACCTGAAGCAGTAAAATGGTATCTTTCGTATTCAGACAATGGCTGCCACTTCAACTGACAGCCTTTTTGGGGGCATTCGTGTTTTACAACAGCCCTTGTTTAAAAATTATATTGTATTATCAATTTTAAAGTAGTTGTAAGCATAAAATCAACAGAATAAAATTCCCCATTTTAGTCAAAATGATGCAATATTTCCCAATTCAAATGAAAAAATAACTGAACTGCTGTTCAGTATTTGTTATATCATATTGCACAATTATTTGACACATTCAAGTAATATTGAAGTAATCACGCATAAGGATTGCTTGTTTAACCTCGACATTATGGTTATAACCATAATAGGAGTATTCTGTGTTGTAAGTTTCATACTTATTAAATAATAACATAAGGACGTAACAGCCCTATACTTGCCATTGCTGTATATATATTATACATAGTATTTCTAAAAATGTGAAAATGTGGAAAGACAATATAATGCTAATTTTATTTCAATGTTATCATTTACACCATGAAAACATAAAATGAATAATGTTAAAACAATATTATGCATGAAAAGCACAATTTCCATGTGGATTACACCAGGTTTCCATAATCAGTCTCTGAAGCAATGTTTTATTGGTCATTGTCCGCTCGGGTACAACTTAAATGTGCCCCGGGTACTCTTACAGTAAGAATACTTAAATGTACCCTAGGTGTGAAAAATATACCAACACATACCCGGCAAATTTAGACTGTATCCGAGTTGTATTTCCGCCAAAAATGCGATGTCGGAAAACGCCCTACGGAATACGTAACGGAATTCCCCTATTCTCATTTAAGTAGTAACCGAGCCGACAATGAACAATCAAGCTTGAGTAACTTGCCACAATTGCATCATGGAGGAGTACACTGTAAGAACCGATTTGTGTGGTTGGTATGTCACAGCCTTCAAACTGCAATACACCCACTGAAAACATAGATTGATACATGTAGTGACACGAGTTATTCATGCTCAACTGATTCACAGCCGGTTCTATCTTCAGTACCTTGAGGCCATAAAACATAGAAATTATTTTGGATATTATGGTTAAATTTTTATAGTAACGAGAGACTGCTTGGAGAAGCGAAATTACTCTAGCAAAAATATCAGAGAAACAACGGCCACGGTCAGTTGGATTCGGAGTTTCATTATTTGCATATTTCCCTATTACTACACGCACTGACAGCGACAGGGAACAACATAATTTCGGAGTGTTTTATTGTTGTCCATGTGTACATGCAGGATGATTTGTGGCATATTTTTTGGGATGCGAAAAAATGGTGATATTCTGATCATTTTTTTGTTTAAATTCAAAGATGATTATAAAGGAGTCCGACGGACTCACCTGACACACAAATAAGGAGTTCGAGTCTCTTTTTAAGGAGTCTTGGACTCCTGGATTCATGCTATTGTCTTACGCTGACAAACGTTTAGGTCTTTTCCTGGCATATCTATGGATCAGTTAAAGTGACCCATTCCCAAACCAAAACCAAAATTGTAAAAAAAATCCCAATTAGAAAAAAAGTCACAATTTTCGAAAATAAAATGGAAAGAAGGGTCTACTTGAAATTATTCTTGTGTCTGAATTGTATTTCATTTACATCAAACATATGATTTTGAATTACATATGTATTATATAAAGTTATATTAAATTAGTTTTTCCCAAATCAGCGGACATTATGCTTGAATAAAATCCCAATCCCGAAATTGCTTATTTTCCCAAACTGGCCAGGAAAAGGCCTTGCGGTACGTTTAATAGTGTGTTCAGACCATATGATAGGTTCAATCTATTTAATAATGTGTTTTTTTATATTTTATAGATGACGCTGAAATAATGGCCTGCTCGTACAACACAAGTTGACTCTTCTGAAGATATTGTGTGGTTGTAACAAAATGGCGTGTTTAGCTGATGTGTATAAGGATAAGGAAAGGACAAACTGGCTGAAGGCGTGGCTAGCAATAGACATTGCAAAGTCTGGCTTGGAACACTTAGCTGACAACGTGGCTCAGAATTTTCACCGGCTAATTTACAGCCATGTAGGATCTTCTAGCACCAGCTGTACCACAGCAAATGTACAGCATAAAATTATCAAGGAACATAGGTATAATAGATTGTCTTTGAAAAATACATCTGCGCATTTGTGGCAAACAAACTATTGGGAAATAGCAAAATGTTTTTTCCCACCAGATGGATATGCTGCCACAAGTTCAATTCAAGATACAGACTTCAACGGAGTCATCAGTTTTATGCTAAACTGTAAACGCTTTGATAGCAGTTTGTCTTTTCCAATTACAACGGGAAAGCCCACAAATCCCATGTCTGCGTGCCTCCTGTATAAGGTAAGAACTGCAGTGTCTCCTGACACAAGTAATGTATGCATTTTGTTACTAAGTACTTAACATATATTTGTAAAAGTTATGCGTAACAATTATTGTGCTTATAAGCAATTATGTGAATTGGACCTTATACATGTAACTTGGATTATTTTTGCGAAATAATTGAAGGATTTATTGTTACATGTATGCATGAAGTTTAATTTAAATCGTATATAATATTAGCTGAGTAACGTGTGTTTCGTCCAAACAATCCATAAGCGATGTTTTTTTTATTCAATTACAAAGCCATTTAGCCTTTTAACAATTTAACATTAATAGGACATTTTAAGAATGTGCGATATTAACGCAATTGAAAGATGTTATAATCAAAGCACCGAAGGCACTGAATTTGTTCGCTGTTGTATAATCTTAGACGCAACTCAGTTTTCAAAATTATGTTATAGCGTTTTATGTCGCAAGTTTGAAATAACCACAACCCTTTCAAATTTATAAAGCGTGTGTTTTAAGGCACAGGTCGAGATGTATGTTTTTTTTAAATCATTGATACAGCAAATCAGTGTGCACAGGCTTATCTTATTTGACATGCATTAAGCCCCGTTTTCCCTGAAAGCAGCTAATATGTATAGATTTCCCCCATTAATTTTTTGAGGGGGGGGGCAGGGCGGAGGTTCGGGGGGGGGGCAGGGCGGAGGTTCGGGAGGGAAGGGCGCGGCGCCCTTCGATTTAGGCCTAGCTGGAGCACTGCTAAGTTACAAAAAGTTTAAGCAGGTTTCATCCTGGGATTCTAGAAAATATCATAACACACTCTATTTAAAAGGTCTATTTAAAAGGTCGATTCTAATTGGTTCGTATTATACAGCAGCGGCTCGACTAGAGCCAATCAAAAGACTTGTTGCATTATTCAAGCTTCATTCGGTTAAACGTTGCAGTATTCAAGCCTCATCGGTTAAACTCAGCGTTCATCGCTACACTTTTGACTCGTACCCAAGATGGTTTGTACTTATCGTGATTCGCGTATATGTTAACGGATTCGTCTAAGCAAAGCGTCCGAGAGGACGCACATATTTCAAAACTATGCGTCTGTTTCGATATTTGTGCGTCATAGACGCGGGGCGCGCATGTAGATTATTTCCTGAATTAATTAATTATCACCATTCAATTCAATTCGGCAAATGGCAGAGATGTGTAATATTATCGCCATACAACGTATTAATTATGCCCCCCTTCGAAGAAGAGGGGGTATATTGCTTTGCTCATGTCGGTCGGGCGGTCGGTCCGTCCGTCCGTCCACCAGGTGGTTTTCAGACGATAACTCAAGAACGCTTGGGCCTAGGATCATGAAACTTTAAAGGTACATCGATCATGACTTGCAGATGACCCCTATTGATTTTGAGGTCACTAGGTCAAAGGTCAAGGTCACGGTGACCCGAAATAGTAAAATGGTTTCCGGATGATAACTCAAGAACGCATACGCCTAGGATCATGAAACTTCATGGGTAGATTGATCATGACTTGCAGATGATCCCTATTGATTTTGAGGTCACTAGGTCAAAGGTCAAGGTCACGATGACCCGAAATAGTAAAATGGTTTCCGGATGATAACTCAAGAACGCATACGCCTAGGATCATGAAACTGCATGGGTAGATTGATCATGACTCGCAGATGACCCCTATTGATTTTGAGGTCACTAGGTCAAAGGTCAAGGTCACGGTGACCCGAAATAGTAAAATGATTTTCGGATGATAATTCAAGAACGCATATGCCTAGGATCATGAAACTTTATAGGTAGATTGATCATGACTCGCTGATTACCCCTATTGATTTTCAGGTCACTAGGTCAAAGGTCAAGGTCACGGTGACCTGAAGTAGTTAAATGATTTTCGGATGATAACTCAAGAACGCATATGCCTAGGATCATGAAACTTCATGGGTAGATTGATCATGACTCGCAGAAGACCCCTATAGATTTTCAGGTCACTAGGTCAAAGGTCAAGGTCACAGTGACAAAAGTCGTATTCACACAATGGCTGCCAGTACAATGGACAGCCCATATGGGGGGCATGCATGTTTTACAAACAGCCCTTGTTAATTTTCACTCTTTAGTTCAGATCGGTAAATATAAGGTAGAAAGATAAAAAGTGGTCATCTTAGACATATTTATTGTTGGGCATTGTCACGTTTTTTGTTTCATTTGCTTATCTCTTTATACGACTTTCCGACCAGTCGCTATTTTGGAGGCAGACGGCGATATAAATTGTGTATTGAAATTATACAACATCTGCGCATGAATGACCCAATATTATCCGTTAGCTTCACCCGTTCTCACGTTTCATTCGACAACGTCATGTCATGTGTAAGCGAGTTCAATGCTGATTTGCCAGCTACCATGTGCACTTCATTAACAATAAGGTCAAGCAATGTCTAATCGGGTACAGACCGGGTTTCGTTAACTGTTCGAATTGCAAACACTTTCATTGAAACAAAGAGACAAATATAGAAAACCAGTCCGGATTAAAAAGGGCGGATGTTTTCAACGAAATTTTACAAGATTTTCGCAATTTAGATTTTTCTTGAGCCAAATTTTCAATAGTTTTGCAAATGACTCAAATGGCGAACGACAGCGCGATCATTGTGAACGTGTTATTATTGGAATAAATGATTACTACTACAGGGCTGGCGCTGTCGTTCGCCATTTGTAAAAGTATAGCGAATTTGGCTCTAGAAAAATATAATTTGCGAATATGCTTAAATCTCGTTAAATTTCATTGAAAACATCCGCCATTTTAATCCGGAGTGTTTTTTTAAAACTATTTTTCTCTTGGTTTCCATGAACAATTTGAAGCCCATATGGGAGCGGGCCAATCAACATAGAGTTCGCTATCGGGTAATATTGGGTCATTAATGCGCAGATGATGGAATACACAGTCGATATGGTCGTCTGCCTACAATATAACGGCTGATTGCAAAAGTCGTATAAAAAATAAGTAAATGAAAAGAAGCTCTTTTATATAGAAAGAATAGACTTACGAATACACGTGCGGTGATACGGACGGTGCAGAAAAATCTTTGCCAATTTCCTTTCATGAGGCAGAAGACTTGGAGCTTTATTTGATAATTATCTTTCAGTTGGTAGAGGTCGGAGTCCATTGTCAGAAAAGAAAATTACTAAAAAAATAAAATTCCTACCTACCGATCCACCCAAATTTACCTGGGTCGGGTTATGCCAAACAAACAATTTTTTAAGGATGGCCTTATTTGTTCTTTTGTCTTCTTTATATAAACAGAATACTGATGCAATATTGGGCATGTTCAATGTTTATTCAACTACTGCAGTTTTGTTTACAGTTACAGTTACACTTTGAGATAAAAACTGTATAGTCAAAACCTTATAGCAGATATTTTGACCAAAACAAAAACTGGTTAGTCACACAAGTTATAAGACACTTAATTCTTAAAAATGAAAAAATAATAATTTTTTGGGGAAATTGGGATTTTTTTTTTAAATTTCGTTTTGGGATCGGGTCCATTTGCTTTGGGAGTGCCTCCATTTTCCGTAGGCGCAGACAGTGCTGAAAAACCCTTGAAGTCACATTAATTATTCATTTTTCATGAAACTTTGTCAGAACATTTGTCTCAATAAAATCTCAGCTGAGTTCGAAATGGCATCATTCAGTTGAAAAACATGGACGCCAGGGGGCTGGGCAGTTTTCCTAATATGGCTATAGTAAAACCTTTTTAACACTCTAGAAGTCTTAATTTTTAGCTCCACTGGCCAGAGGCCAGCGGGGCTTATGTCATGGTCGTGTGTCCGTCGTGCGTGCGCCCGTGTGTTAACTTTTTCTTTAAACATCTTCTTCTCCTAAACTACTGGTCCAATTCTGATGAAATTTCTCAGATATTCCAGGCCTTTTTCTGCCTATCTCACGGGTCCGATAGTCGGACCCATTCCCAATGCCAAATATGCACATTTGTATGCTCCCCCCTAACAATTTTGGGGGAAGCATATAGTCGCCACTTCGTCTGTCCGTCCGTCCGTATGTCCGTCCGTAAACCAGGGGGTTTTCAGCACTGTCTTCGCCTCCGGGAAACAGAGGCATTCCCAAAGCAAACGGGCCCGTTCCCAATCGAATTTTGATTGCATTTTTCCCAATTAAAAAAAAATAACATCTTCCAAAATCGTAGAAAGTAAGCATAATTTAAATCGAAAGAGTGACTTCCCATATTCGCGACGTAATAAAGCCTGTAGTGACACAGATTTTTTGGTTTATTTGCCGGATGCATTTACTCTCAGCGATGACGTTCGAACTATTCCGCATTATACACGAGTATAAAGAGCCGCACAATACACATTCTAAACCATATCTGTAGACTCTTATGTTCAATTATGGCTTCGCACAATAGTAAATATTACATTAAAAAAACACGAAAAATAGACGCTAAAGGATGTGTTACGATATCATCGATGTTTTCGAAACGCTCAGAATCTTCCGAAATTACTGCAGCGAACAGACAGGCTCGGACGATACATGTACGCAGCAAAATGTATTGTCTTGTGTAGACTCTGTGGAAAGGCAACTTCACCGGGGAAACTTCTGGCAACATTTGCTGGTGACGAGGCTCTGTAGGCATGCTTCCCAAAATTGTTCCAACTCGTCCAGTTGATGTGCATAATACCAACTAGCACTGCTGTGGTAGAGCGAGGATTCAGCACCACGACCCTGCTGTGCTCCCCATTACGCAGCACATTCACTCAAACCAAACAATTGAAGATGATGCTAATGCTTACCTGCATTGAAGGTCTAGACCTGAGTGACAAAACATTGGAGGAGCTTTGTAATGCTTTTAAAAATAGAAAGCAGAGAAAAATGTTGCTGTAACTTGTGTTTGGGCAGTGTTTGTTTTGCATGTGTTAATATAAGATTATTGTTAGACCACAGACTTATTTAAGCATGATTAATTCAATTTTTTTCCCCAAAATGAGCCGTTTCACGAAACAAAAATTCCCAAATGGGCAATTTTGTCGATAAAAAATTCCCAATTTGGTCAGACTCCTTTTCCCAAAGTAGGCAGAAAAACCCCTGTAAACAATTTTTGTCCGGACTATTTCTCAGCAACTAATGACCGGAAATTCAATGAAACTTTATGGGAAGCTTCACTACCAAGAAGAGATGAGCAAATTATCAGCAGGTTCTGGTCGGATGATTTTCACAGAGTTATGGCCCTTTGAAATTTTCCATTAGCTGTACATATAGTGCAATTCTTGTCCGGGCTATTTCTCAGCACTTATGACTGGAATTCAATGAAACTTTATGGGAAGCTTCACTACCAAAAGGAGATGTACGTATTATCAGCCGGTTCTGGTCGGATTATTCTTCACAGAGTTATGGCCCTTTGAAATTTTCCATTGTACATACATGTTTAGTGCAATTCTGTCCGAGCTATTTCTCAGCAACTTATTACGGGAATTCAATGAAACTTTATGGGAAGCTTCACTACCAACAGGAGATGTGCATATTATCAGCAGGTTATGGTCAGATGATATTTCACAGAGTTATGGCCCTTTGAAATTTTCTATAAACTGTACATGTAGTGCAAATCTTGTCCGGGCTATTTCTCAGCAACTACCATCTGGAATTCAATGAAGCTTTATGGGAAGCCTAACTACCTTGAGGAGATGCACATATTATTTGTTGGTTCTGGTTAGATGATTTATTTAGAGAGTTATGGCCCTTTGAAATTCTTAAGTTGCTAAACCATCCATCGTATTATTTTGTCCAAAGTTATGCCCCTCAAGACGTGTCCTTTTATTTGAATATAAAGTGCAATATTGTGACAAAAAAAACTTTGGGGAGCATCATCCGTCTCCGTTTCTTGTTTCCCAATTCTAAAAAAAAATCCAATTTCCGACCGAAATTACCGAAGCCGAAAAATGTGCTTCCCGGTACGTACTGTGTTTTAAATAATCTTGTGCCTGTTTAGCGTGCCAATGGGAATACCCCATAAGACCTCATCGTATCCAGTGGTACAATAATGCAATTTTTGCGACCTTGACACTTCAGACAATGGTGGCCGGTTGTGTTTATGCAATTTTTAAGACACATTTTGGTCATTTTTGGTCAGAAGTCACTTTCAAATATTGAAGTGCTGGATTATTAAGAATTATCAGGTAATGTACCCGGTATACAACAAGTTATAATCATGTGTAAGGATTGATTATTTTAAATTGGTTGAGAATAGATATTGATGGTCTGAGGTAGAAAATGTTGACTGGTTTCACTTTCAACGTTACTATGATTCAAAAAATGGTTGCCTTCAGACATTTGGCAACTTTAATTAAGAATAATAATATGTTGAACGCAGGTCCTTCGAATGTGAATATTCATAAAAAATCCTAAAAGACATATCAAGGTATGTATTTTATTTGAACTTCAAGCATAACATTAACAAAGTCTGTATTTTTATCATACACATACTTACACTAGCAGTAGACAATGACTGTTGCATGGAAAAATATTTTTATCCCAGCCGAAAAAAAATTCGGAGGTGATATAGTAATTGGTCCTGCCGTCTGTCCGTCCTTACGTCTGTCCGTCCAGATGAAACTTTGTCCGGAGCATAACTCCAAATCTATTCAATGAATTTACTTTAAACTTAGAATATAAACAGATGGCAGTGACCAAGAACCATAACTCTATCTACCTTAGTTTTTGAATTATCTCCCCTTTTATATAACTAAAGAAAATTTCGTCCGGAGCATAACTCTAAATCTACGAAAGGGATTTACTTGAAACTTGAAATATAAACATATGGCAACTAGGAGAAGTGCAGTGACCAAGAACCATAACTCTATCTACCTTAGTTTTTGAATTATCTCACCTTTTATATAATTTTAAAGTAAATCTTTGTCCGGAGCATAACTCTAAATCTACTGAAGGGATTTACTTGAAACTTGAAACTTAAACAGATGGCAAGTAGGAGAAGTGCAGTGACTAAGAACCATAACTCTATCTACCTAAGTGTTTGAATTATATCCCTTTATTTAGTTTCAAAGTAATTTTTTGTCCGAAGCATAATGAATTCTCTGCCTTGATTTGTTTTTTACAAATATTATTCTACTCTCTAAAACAAATGTTGTCATACAAGCAAACACATTTCGGCGGGGATTTGGCACTACTGTGACAAGCTCTTGTAGTACTTGTCAGTGTTTTTTATGGCAATTTCGGGGCCGATTTTCGGCCCCATTCCCCTAAAAAAATAGTATATATTTTTCCCCTATTTTGTAGAAAAAATCCCCTCCAGAAGTTAAAAAAACACAGTTTTAGAAAGAACTGTCTAATGATACATATATCTCAGATTTATTTCATAAACAACTTACAAAGTATATAAATATAATATTAATATGATTTTGAATTATCATAAAGAGTTAAATTAGTTTTTTACATGAATTTCATTTTTTCCAAAAATGGCCAGGAAAGGCCTGATGTATTTATATTGTGTCGATATTTGTTGATAAAAACATTCCAATTTTTCTCCATTTTATTGATAAAAAATGCTCAAATTTGCCATTTTATCGATTAAAAAATTCCAATTAGACTCAAAATGGCTAGGAAAACTGAGACTGTTCATGACGGCTGAACTGTCTGAAACTAATGTTGAAACAATCATTGATATATATTTAAGAAAAATGACAGAGACATTCAGCTGTGAATAATATTGCATTCATACATACATGTATATTCATATTAATATCTTTACATATAAAAGAGTGAATTTGTAATTTTCCTCTTTTCCTAAAAAACGACGCGTTTTTCCCCCTTTGGACGGGTGAAAAAAAAAAACTGCTTGTCTTAGCATTTAGAGCAATACCTATTTATGAAAACATAAGATTTAATATTAATATGATAAAATAAGAAAATAATTTCCCAAATAATGCTTTTGCAGATGAAAATTCTTCCCAATTTGAAACGATTTCGCGACTCGAAAAATCCCAATTTTGCTAGATACTTTTCCCCAAAATAGACAGAAAGAGGCCTGTATTCTCATACTCATTTACTTCCTTATAATATACTTTGATATATGATAACAAAATATTGTATTGCATTATGAAAAAAAAATATATGAAAACTCAATTTATTGAAACATTACAGTTGTTTTCTGTATCTAAAGCTGTTCTTGCAAAAAAAGTCATCCCGTATAACACCCTTAGATGCTGAGATGCTTATATTATTATCTCAAAGCTCACTTCAAATTGTGAAAAAAATCCATTTTCTTTTGCCAATTGTGCTCATTATTTAATTACTGTCCTCAAATTATTTTTATCCAAAATAAACATTTGTTGCAATGGGAAGCAATGTCTATTGTAAAAAGCATAAACAAACACAAAAAACTCCTTATAACGCATATATTTATATATCGGCCAAACAACAAACCCTTTTTCTTCACAAAACAAAGTTAACAACCCTTGCTTTACATGACTTCCACTCAGGTGAGCGACCCAGGGCCACCTGACCATGGTCCCTCTTGTTTTGCATTGTTTTCTCAATAGGGTAACTGCAACATTAACATATCACGTAAGGCATGTCGGTTATGTGTTTGTCTTCTAGGCTCGTGAAATCGGGAAAGCTGTGCTCCACTCTTCCGTAATGAAGGTAACAGACGTGGAGCTCCTAGACTACTTCACAACATTGTCCAACCTGCTGAATGATTCACGCTATCTAATTGGAGATAGCGATGCCCCAAAAGCTGTTAAGAAATTAGAAGAGGTACATGTAGAATAATAATGTTATGTTGTATCAATTTGCAAGTTTCCTTGCATAGTGTATAAGAAAAATAATAGAATACATAATTGTTTAGGAATTTATCAACAGTTTACAACTCATATGAAACAGATTACAATAAAGCTCCATCCGTATTGTTTAGAGTTGTGAGACCCATCTCGCTCATGGGAAGCCTTTTTGTTCCCTTTATGTTTGTCATTCGTACATGGGTCTTTTGTTATCCCCCGCAGAGGCAGAGGGATATTGTTTTGGCGTTGTCCGTCCCGTCCGGCTGTCCGTCCGGCACTTTGTGTCCGGAGCCATATCTTGGAAGTGCTTAGGGCGGATTTCATTGAAACTTTGTATGAGTATATATATTCATAGAGAGGATGATCAAGCCAAATGGCATTGTACCCATCTTAACAAGGGACAAAATTGTCACAAAACCAGGTTTCATTGTGAAAAAAAAATCTGATAAAGGGGAGAAAACTCAAACTGAACTTTTGAAATGAACAAACAAAATTAACCCCCTTTGTAAGTTTGGTTTTAAAAAAAAAAAATCTATTATTAGTCGTGGCGACCTTGACATTGGAGATATGACGTGATTCTTTCGTGCGACACACCGTACCATGATGGTAAACAAATGTGCCAAATGATTTTAAAATCTCACAATGAATGACATAGTTTATGGGCCAGGACAAGCTCATTTATGGCCATTTTTGACCTTTGACTCAAAGTGTGACCTTGACCTTGGAGATATCTACGTATTATTTCGCGCGACACACCGTCCAATGATGGTGAACAAATGTGCCAAATGATTTTAAAATCTGACATGAACGACATAGTTATGGCCCGGACAAGCTTGTTCCGCCAGCCCCGCCACCAGCCAGCCAGCCAGCCAGCCAGCCAGCCAGCCCAGCCAGCCAGCCAGCCAGCCAGCCAGCCAGCCAGCCAGCCCGCCCGAATTCGCCAATCTAATAACCGTTTTTCCTTCGGAAAACCTGGTTAAAAACAGAGTTATGGCCCTTTGTATCTTGAAAAAATGCTTTTACTATAGGCATTTTGTGTCCGGAGCCATATCTTGGAAGTGCTTTGGCGGATTTCATTGAAACTTGTATGAGTATATATATGCATAAGAGGATGATGCACGCCAAAGGCATTGCATACCATCTGTTAAAAACAGAGTTATGGCCCTTTGTATCTTGAAAAAATGCTTTTTACTACATGTACAGGCACTTTTGTGTCCGGAGCTATATCTTGAAGTGCTTGGGCGGATTTCATTGAAACTTGGTATGAGTATATATATGCATAGAGGATGATGCACGCCAAATGACATTGTACACCATCGGTTAATTACAGAGTTAAGGGCCCTTTGTATCTTGAAAAAATGCTTTTTTCAGTGTCAAATATAACCGTTTTATGTCAAGAGCATATGGGCGGGGGGATATCACAATTCAACGAATTTGCTTGTTCATTTAAACTTTAAAGTCTAGTAGCCACATTCAGTAATCAATTTTGTGAAACTGTCAGAATAGTTACGGCGGGGTTGAAAAGCGAGCTTGAGGGTGGTGGGGCATAATCATTTACATATATTTTATATATGAACATAAACTTTTTGCGCACAATATTTTATAACTTCCTTGATATCTCGGCTTGAGTCATTTGATAGTTGCTAAAAACAAGCATTTGCTCCAGTCGATTAGCGGCTATTGGATTAAGGCATTAATAAACTGAGTCTGTACGTCTAAAAGGTGACTTACTATTAGACATAGGCCACAAAAAAATATTTTCAAATTCTGTAAACTGACATCTTTACAACTGACATCTTTACTTATATTGAATGCTGTCTTTTCTTAAAATGTGATGGATGTAATTTGAACACGTAGGGTTAAAGACTTTTCGATATGTTTCAAAATGGCCAATTTGAGGCATGTATGCTAGCTACTTAAAAAATCCGAAGTATTTTCCAATGTCCGTTATGCAAAAATTTCTCAATATTAAGTCTAGAAAAAAATGCCTTATATCGGGTGGTAGATAGTTTGTACTAAATCATCATGCCTGGCACAAACCAAATAACGTTTTAGATGATGGCATTCTTGATGAAATGCATTTAAAGTCAAACAATTGCAGACATATTTGTGCGGTCATACAATTGCCTGATCTAAAAGAATGGGAATTCAATGTTTCGCTGAAAATGTTCTTGGATTTGACGATGTAACGTCTGGTCTGATAAAACACAAGTGGCAGAGCTCCAGATAAAGGTCTTATTTTCGTAATAACGAATTATTTTCAAGTCTGTTACGTATTTATTTTAAAATCTTGTCGTACTATTAAGAATTACAAAATCAAGTTACGAATATTATTTTTACATCGGTTCGTATCGATTTGTATTAGTTTTTTTTCGCATATTAAAGATCTTTTCAGTGCTTATATAGAATTGTTATTGGGTTTGTTTAACAAAGTGCATTTTTTCCAATAAAAGCGGCGTATAAGTCTATCTTTCAAAAAACATGAGCGGCGCCTGGAGAGCGTCAGAAAAAACTGCAAAGCCTGCAAAAACACACTTTTAACATATTGTAAGCAAAGTGAGCCGAAGTTGAATGTTAAGAAAGACATTATAGAAAAGATCTTATACGATGTTGTATGTTCAGTTGCTGACACAGTTAGAAAAGCTAAAAAAATCGCGACACGACGGATCCAAACTTAAACAAAAAATAGCATTGAACAAGTGGAAGGGACAATTCCCGTGGCTAATCGCTGAAAGATTGAATGGGAGACCCATTTTAATTGTGAAATATGTAAAAAAATACATATGCAATCTAAGCACAGTTTGGGCATATGAAGGTATTTGAAAAATAAAATTGTATAATACTGAATAGACACTGTTGAACTCGTATAAATAAAGTTGCTATATGTTTATTTTGATTTTTTGCATGAAAATAACCATTATTATATATTTTTAGGTCATTTAGAAAAGTTGAGAATTATTTCCAAAACTTAGTAGTAACGTTAAGATTAAAATTTTCAGAGACTGAGTTAAGAATTCTTTTAGAAAATCTGGTAGTAACGTTAAGAATTTCACAAAACCTTATCTGGAGCTCTGCAAGTGGCATACACAATTTATGCCGATAGTTAGATGCAAAAAGCTATGCTCCAGTTGCTATTGGATAAGG